>NC_054707.1:75373167-75405667 GCF_016097555.1 Gigantopelta aegis | reverse complement strand
GACAGTCTCATACTGTCATAGCTAGAGTATTGAGCACTTGGGGGCGAGAACAGACTTTACAGGGCCAACTTAGTTGAATGCATCTGATATTACATGTTGTTTCTGGTCATGTATTATATAATTGATCAAATTCACACATTTTTATCACAATAATAAATGTATTATTGGCATTTACCCACATTTGTGATGATGAATTTTACTTGTAGAATGCAGGAAATTGCATTTCAGGACATCTAATATTCGAAATTTTCTTCGCCTTATAAGCAAACATGCTAAGGAAGTCACACCTGTTCAGTTCAATTTTAAAATGTACACGGTCCTACATGGTAACTTGAAAATATTACAGTGTTGCAAAATGGTGCAAATATTTATTCTCAACGTAGTGCTGCATTAGCTTTACTGGCTAATGATTAATGATCCAAGACACTGGTTAATGCATGCAGTTGAACTCGCCCAAACATACAGTTTAGATTCAAAGATGAATGTAGAATTCTGAAATTTAGCACTACCCCAAAAACTGTGCAAGGTTGTCTTTGATGAAAAACTCACAGTAACAAGCCCTCAGATTTCACGGAACCAAATTTTTTTTCCCATGATTATTATATTGAGTACGACTTCAACGGAACCTAAAACAGTTTCCGATGGGTTCCATCATCACAAAAAAAATTTTTGCCATGAAAAAGTGTTTCCGATGGGTTCCCATGATCCGAAAAAGTGTTTCCCATATATATATATAGCAATATATATATAATAATTATATATGTGAGAGAGAGAGAGAGACAGACAGAGACAGAGACAGAGACAGAGACAGAGAGAGAGAGAGAGAGAGAGAGACAGAGAGACAGAGAGAGAGAGAGAGAGGATTCTTCACAAGTATTTTTTTAATATGGAAAATATCTATGTTAATCAGTATTTATTGAGGCTCTGCCGAGAGAAATACTGATTAACTAGACGAGGTTGATATTTTACATCTTAAAAAACACTAGTATTGAATTCTATTTATGATATAACACTTCTAAAATAACATTTTAATTCATTTTTTTAGTAAATCACAGTACTAAAGTCGCCGCCATCGATAATATGACGTCATCACGATTAGCACAAATTAGTTTGATGTCACACATTTAACTAAAACTTTGAAAACATTACGCTCAGGCACATAGGTCTTGTTGGCTTGTAAGCAAATGACCCATCCACAGCAACACATTACCTAGAGACCTTGCAAATTTGCATACCATTATTAACACTAAAATTATGACATGGATAACATGGGTAAGTTATAGGATATATAGAGGTTATTACCAGAGTGTTTTTCGGTATCGTCAATATCATATATTAGGAATATAAATTGTATTATGTGAGCCTCTGGCGAGCATAATACATTATTTTTATTCCTAATATATGATATTGACAATATCGAAATACACAAGGGTAATAATCTCTTTATCATATAATCTCAAGCTTAATACAACATGTTTTTGTAAACTGTACACGCAACTTTAATTCCAGTCTGCCATGACTAGATATTCAAATGACGTAAGAATATGTGGCGCGGTGTATTTTTGAATGGAAATGACGTCAAACTCGAATGACGTTATTTTTGATGTCCTTACATCAAAATAATGTTATGCCTAATGTTTTTTGTTTTCTGAACGCTGGACAGCTTTCAGTGTCAAATTGCCATTGAAATGTTTTTATTTGATGACTATGAATGCATATGTCAGTCATGGAGTGTCACCCAAGTACGTTTGCTTAAATGTCAATAAACCAAGTGCCGAGACCTTGACTAATTTAAATCTAATTTGCAAAGTTATCAAATTCTTAAAGTACGTGATCTGAAAAACACACACACATATACCTGTATAGTTGATCACTAAAATTAAGACAACTGCACTAGTAGTAATACAATTTTTATACATGACATGATGTATAATTTTAAAATATTGAACACAAATATTTGTGAGCAATTGCACTAAAATTAAGACAATTCTTACTTTAAGTTTGATATATAAAGCTATTTTAAATTTAAATTCTTAATGTGTGTGTTTTATTTATCTGTTCATCTTTTTTTATATAGATCAAGAAAGCAAATTGACTACTCCAAATTTGGAGATGGTGGTCATGACGATGGCAAGTAGAAAATATGTTTGTTTACTTATGGTTCCTAGCTTTTTCTATATCTTGTATTTTATTGACTTGATTAGGAATTTGAATTGTGTGATACAGTAAACTGTTTACAAATGACACCTAACTTTTCTATAGATGCATTGTACATGTATTTTATTAACATCAAGAAGGAATTTTGTTGGGTAATATAAAAATTTGTTTTAATGAAATTTTTAATGAATGATACTAACCATAAGAGCACAGGGGGCGGGACGTAGCTCAGGGGTACAGCGCTTGCCTAATGCGCGATTGATCTAAGATCGATTCCCGTTGGTGGGTCCATTGGGCTATTTCTCATTCCAGCGAGTGCTCCACAACTAGTGTAACAAAGGCCATGGTATGTACTATCCTGTCTGTGGGATGGTGCATATAAAAGATCCCTTGCTGCTAATCGAAAAGAGTAGCTCATGAAGTGGCGACAGCAGGTTTCCTCTCTCAATATCTGTGTGGTCCTTAACCATATGTCCGATGCCATATAACCATAAATAAAATGTGTTGAGTGTGTCGATGAATAAAACATTTCCTTTCTTCTCCCTATGACATGAAATGGTTCTTCATTCACTGGCGTAGGGAGAGGGCAAGGGGGTCATGTGCCCCCCACTTTTCAGATTTTTTGCTTCATATTTGCTTTTTAATAGTGTAAAATTGTGTAAATATAAAAGTATGCCCCCCCCCCCCTCTTTTTGGCACCTTCCTACGCCACTGTAATCTTTATTGTTTAGAAAATACATGTAGTTAGTGACTGTAGCATAAACAGTTCACATTTATTGTTATTCTGATTCCAAATTAAAAAACCTTTTTTCTAGATGATTTTGCAGACTCCTTTTCAGCACCAAAGAAGAAAAAGACAACCATTAAGGAAAACAGCAAGGTGAAAAAAGTTGAAAAGAGGCCTGCAGAGGAGAAAATTGAGAAAGTAGAGAAGAAAAGGGAAAGGTAACAAATTATTTAAAGTAAACTATTTGGTACCGGTAATTTTGACATATAGAGGAAATCCGCAATTTTTTTTGCATTAGTAACAAGGGATCTTTAAATACACCATCCCACAGACAGACAGGATAGCACATACCAGTCATGGTGCACTGACAAGAACTAGAAATAGTCCAATGGGCCCACCGATGGAGATTGATCCTAGACTGACTGTGCATCAAGGGATCGCATTACCATTGGGCTATGCCCCCCCCCCCCCCCCCCCACCACAATTATCAGTACCACAAAGCCATTGAAAATAGTAGGTATAAGAGATTTAATGGGTCAGGTTGTACGTTAATTGTCAGGGCTTCTAGAATATTGTTTTAAATTCACTAGCCATGGGATCAGTGATTTTAAAAATGTACTAGCCATGATTAAAAATTGTAAAGAATTCACCAAGGTGTCATAAGTAATAAAATTGATATCCCTTCTTTGTACCCATTGGGTTATTTCCCATTCGAACCAATGTTCCATAATGTGTGTTTCATAGGCAATGGTCCTGACTCACCCTGGATAAAAAATAGTCATAACCCCACAAAAATAACCAACTTGGATTCTTATGAGGAATAATGTATAAGTTTAAGCCAAATTTAATTTGTACAATTATGTATTTCTATCAATCTGAAAGCTATGCTTTACAAAATGTCTTTTTATATTCTTTTATGTCTATAAATTATAATAGAATGGAAGGAAGGAAGGAATATAAGGTTAATGACACATTATCACACACTAAACTACATGTATATAGCTTTTTGATATTGAACATGTGGTTATTTTTACTCTTTGAAAAGCTGTAAGGGGTGTGTTATATGCACTTTACATAGACAAGATAGTACATACCACAGCCTTACTACTTATAGTTCATTGGTTGGAATTGGAAACACAGAGTCCATCAAGGCCGATTGATCCTGCCTCAAGTGAACACTTTATCGCTGAGCTACATCCCACCCTGCAGCAGACTGAAGTTTAGCATATGTTTTTTAATTTGCAGGGCAAATCCAAAGGACAAGATATTTGACAATGAGCTGCAGATTGCCCTGGAAGTTTCGCTGTCTGAGGCACAGATCTGCAGTCAGCCCAAGGATGTCTCACAAGAACAAGATGTTGAGTCAAAGATAAATGGTATATTTCTGATTCAAAGAAAATTGTTAGAAATTCTATATTTATAATACAAAAAAAGGAAGTCAAACCTGCCTCAGTGGCCACCTGTCTTAAATGTCTATTTTTTAATTTCTCTCATGAATGGCTGCTTAAGATAGGTTTCACTGTATATGTAAAAAGATTGACCTATTGTTCATGGGGTATAACAGACATTTTTTAATTTACATGAAGAAGTGATGATTATTTTTGTGTGCTAAAATTAAATCCCAAATTGTTAAACTACTAAATTTTCAAAGGAAATCTTTGTGTTTAAAAATTAAATTTGAAATCAGTTTTGATTTCTGTATGCTTGTCTTTTTTTATACACCACTTGTAATACTGCATTTTGTTTGATGAGGTTTTTTTTTTTTTAGATAATCTTCTTTCAAAGTTAATAATTATTATCTTATACTTCAGAACATTCAGTTTCACCCAAGAAGTGTGAGGAAGATGAAATCAGTTTAATAGAAGAAAATGTCACTGATGAACCACCTGCAAAGCGTAGACGAGCTGCCTCTAGTAATAATAAAGGTAACAGTAAAATATTTTTAATAATAGTGAAATAAAATAAATGTAAAAGAAATTAATTAAAATGATGACAAGATACGTCAACACTTGGATTACAATTAGCAAGATTTTAATAAAGATTAATGTTCACTTGTTATTAACAAAATTAAATTCCTTTGTTTTATTAAGATATGTAGATTTTATCTGTTCTGTAGATGACCAAGATTATACTGCTGAAGAGATCAGTGACGATGATGATGATGATGATGATGATGAAAACTTTGATGTCTCAAATGATGAAAATGACAGTGATTTTGACTGTGGTGATACAAAGTCAACAAAGAAGAAGAGTAAAGTTTTGAAAAAAACTCAGCCTAGTTCCAAAAAATCAAAAGCTGGTTTGTATTTGACTCAGGGTTACTAGATTATGGTAGCCCCACTCCCATGGCTAATGATATTCAGTGTTGGGCTAGTAAGTAACTGCTATGGCCATGCCCGCCGGCTAGTGAAAAACCGAGAGTCAAATGCTGCAGTTACGTCTATTCTGTAAATACGAATATCCTGCTCCCCCTCCCAGTGTTTTTAAGCTCTATCTCCCTTTTTAGGTGACATATCCGATTATTACTATTAATGAGTAAAATTGTATTAACTTAAAATAAAGTAGGGCTAGTGAATTTTTAATTGTGGCTAGTAAATGTTTAAAATCACTTATCCCATGGCTAGTGGATTTTATAAAAATTCTAGAAGCCCTGTTTTTACTGTATAGTGAAAAAAAACCACCACTGCTTAATTTTTTAAGATCCTTTGTTTACATTCCTTCCTACATTACAGACTGTTGATTCTTTTAAATAAATAAATAAATAAATATAGATCCTCAAAAGGCAATTTTTGTCTCACTTTTATAAAGTAAGAAGGTGAGATACAGGTATTACATTTCCAACTGCAGTAATGGCGACATCGTCAACTTTTGCGGTAAAGTTTAGCATTAAAGTTTTGTGTTTAGATCAGTTTCTCACAACCTGTAAGTCCGAGGTCAATGAAAGATGTTTTATAGTTGCACCTATGGATGTTCAAAAAAGTGTACTGAAAAAGTTTATGGAAGGCTAGACATTTCATTGTGAAGAATTCTTGTTTATAAACCAAATTCCACAAATTTCCATCAATTTTTCATTGCCTATTTTAAATACCGGCAGTTTTAAAAACAAATTCTTGATTATCAACATAATCTAATAATATTGCAATGTTTTTACGCAAATTGTAGAATATTTCTTTTGGGTTTTAAATGAGGAAAAAATTAACTAATTGATGTTCCATATCCCAACACAATATTCCATGACTTTCCAGGATTTTAATACTTGTATGGAATCTGAAAAAGTAATATTTTTTTGCAAAAGTGCTTATCCATTGTCACTATATTTCATATGGTAGGTTAATGTAATAAGAATTTAAAGTTAATAATATCTCTCAAAACGGGATGTTTAACAGTTTAAACAGAGTACCTTTTTAAAATCAGTACATAACTTAACCTCTCTAAACTGGATCCCTCTTAGAACCGAACATTTATTCTGGCCCCAAGGGTATCTGATTTAGAGGGGTTTTATTGTACTGTGATTGTCACAATGAATTGAGGTGGGTGTGGAGAACAACTTGCCATTGTCCTGTTTATCTCCATGGTAACTACAGAACAAAGCCTTGAAGTAAGGCAGCTTAGGGTGGCCAGCTATCTCTATATTAATAAACTGAACACATTTTACTGCATTTGAGGATAGGGGTGAAGACATTTGTATTTAAAAATAATAAAATGTTAATTTACTTTCAGCCAGTACACCAAAGGCCAGAGAAGTGGCCCCAGCTCAGAAAACCAAGACAACCCCAGTCAGGACCCCAACATCTGTACCTAGACCTGCTAAAGACAGCCCAGCAGTTGGGTTAGCAGCTCAAAAACAAGTCTGGAATCCTCCAAGTACAAATTGTATTTTAATAATATAAATTCTCATAGTGTTAACAGAACAATTTATGTAGGCCACTTTGACGTGTATATTAGATATTTTTAAGACAGATACAATTGTATAACACTAACTTCAGTAATGCAAAACAGGGCTAGCTCTGGGTGAACATTTTGCCAAACTGTCTATTAAACTTAACAAATTGCGGAATCCAACGGGTTATTTTCTAAAAAAATGTCAATTATTACATGAAATTATTTCGCTAAATTAAAATAAAGTTTGCCAACTGCTTTCAAAATGTGCAATTGGCGAATTTGGTGAGTGCTAGAGATAGCCCTGCAAAAAACCCACCTTATATTAATATTTCTTTTTGTCCATTAACTGAGGATACTTGTTAATTTTAAATATGTAAAAGTGTGTCTAATTTTCTGCTTGGGGTTTTATTGCTTATTGTTCAAGGGAGACAACTTCAGGTGGCTAAAACTTCAGGAATTCAATTTTTAATTTTTTTTATTAGTTTGTTTTAAATGTTTTTAGCTATTCTAATTAACTATGATTCAGTGTTCATCCAGTGCTGAATCACCTTTATCAGAGTTTAGTTGAAGTTGTTTTGTACAGAATAATGAGGAACTAAAGCATATCTGCATAGTATTTAATTCTGCATTACTCATTATCCAACTTCAAGATTGTGGATGTTTAAAATAGTTTTACTGGCAACCTATACTTAAGAGAGTGAAGGGAAGCATAATATGTGTTTGTCAGCAAAAAGAGTAAATATTTAAATCTTTGATTTTAAATCATTCTGTCAACATTGCTGAAATGATTTTAGATTGTGAGGAAAAAGTACCGTAAATGATTAATTTTTTACTGTTAATATACCAGCCAAAATGGGCTTCCTCTATCACTCGGTTAAAGTTTTTTTTTTTAATATTACCTCTAGAGCATCTTGATTAGTTAAAACTCACTACATTTTTCCAATAGCAGCAAACAATTTTTAATGCACTTTTCCACTGACAGAAGAGTACATACCACAGCCTTTGATTACCAGTCATGGGGCACTGGTTGGTTCAGGAAAAACCCCGAATATAGGTCCACAGGTTTTATCCTAAGACCTTAGCCAAGAACTTTAACGACTGAGTGATATCCTGCCCCACTCACTCACCTGACCATCTGTCGAAATAATCATAATTCAAAAATCAAATAAACATAGTTTTGAACAGTGATGTTCCAATATCGATTGTAATTAAAAAAAAATTGGTTCTATTGATGTAATGATCATTATGAAAATCCATAATCGTTTATGTGGGAAAACGTTAATAGTGTTCCTCCAGTTTAGATGGTAGAATTGATGTAAATAATCTGGTGTTTGTTTTTATGTGTACATAAAAAAGAAAAAAAGATAATGAGTTATTAAAGTAAAATTAGCCATTTGTACGGTGCACATGACAGTAGGTGCATGGTCCTTATAATTCAAATCCTTCTTAAGTTCTTATAATTCTAATTGATTGTGTAATTGAAAGTTGATCAGTTGGTGCCAACCAATTATAACCAATGATGAAATTCTGACTGATTTCCAACACTTGTTTAAAATGTGCTGGGGTGGCAAATAAACATTCCTTTCCTTTTTTATGATCTTTGTGCTTTTAATTATAATTTCAGTATTGTCAATTTAAGAATTATGATTATATTCCTTTTCATTTCAGACAGCTCTGATTCCTGCAAGACCCCTCTAGGCGGTATGTCTGTCAAATCACCAACTTCAGGAATCCGGATTGGTCTGTCGCGCAACCAGAGAGTGAAACCCCTTCACCCATCTCTGAAAATCCAGCCGTGATAACAACTTGTTGATAAGTTGTGTGTGAATTTATCTTTATGTGGAGATGGAGACGAGGAAAGGAATGTTCATCTTATGATTCACCACCACACCATCGATTGTCAGGCCTTTGAGAATTGAAAATTTTCTTAACCCCAAAACAAGTTGAGATAACCCATTGTGGTTTTTGCATAACCAATCAAGCAGGGGTGAGAATTCTCCTTGGATCAGCTGTTTTCCTCTCATGGAACATTGCGTTTCATCGCATTTTAATCGTCCTTTCCTCCAAAATGTGTTCAAGAATTTCCGGGATCCCTCTAGATTTCATCTTTTTTACAGTTCACCAATTCCCATCCCTGATCAAGACCTTGTAAATGATGATCTAAATTTAATGCACTAGCGAAAATTGGGTTATACTAAACTAGGCTCGTGCAAGCAAAGCATAAACGTAACTATCGTTTTTGCAATTTTCAGAGGCCTGTTTGTTTTATTCTAAAACGTGGTGACTGTGACATGGTTTAGATTGTGAAAAAGAGAAGCCTTACAATTACAGTGGCTGCATTTAAAAAAAAAAATTATATACTCTTTTTCTCAGTTGGGATAGGAGATACCACATCGTTTCATATAGAAGTCGAGGGCTGTTCACTAATTATATAGTGTAGAATCAAACTGTTTTCATTGTTTCCCCAAAAGCATTTTTTAATGTGTATTTGAATTCAACAGTGCACTCCATACCACTCTCACCTCCCATTCCTCCCTCAAGCGTTAGATCGTTGAACAGCCCCTTACACCCCTTATAGAGCACTGGTTCTGGTGGTGAAAGTTTAGGCAGTCTCTTAGTGGTGGATGAACTTGGACTCTCAGTCTCACACTTCAGTCAGGTGCTCAACTACCAATGACTCATGGAAATTCCATTTGTGGTTATGTGAAGAACATGTTGAGAATTGTGAATGGTTCCATACGTGTTTTAACTTATCACCCATGTATCCATTATAAAATTGTTATTTGTTTTTAATAGCATGTTCACGGTCAGCTGTATTAAAGTGTAAATTAATATGACCCGTAGAATAGTTCATCATTTTCACTTTCTCTCATCTTCAAGTATATAAGACAGAGCTATCTGCCTGCTACCCATCCAACCTTTCCTGTCCTGAATGGAGGAGCTGGCACCCCTGCCCATGACAGGCATGAGCTAAAACAGCTTGCTCTGATTGTGCACGTTAATTCCTACAGGGCTTCTAGATTATGGTAGCCCCACTCCCATGGCTAGTGATAGTCAATGTTGGGCTAGTAAATAACTACTATTGCCATGCCTGACGGCTAGGGAAAAAAAGTTGTCAAATGCTGCATTTAACTGTCTATTTTGTAAATATGAATATCCTAACCCCCTCACCCCATCCCCCTAGCTTAGTGTTTTTAAGTTCTATATCCCTCTTTAGGTGACATATCTGATTACTATTAGTAAAATTGTATAACTTAAAGTAGGGCTAGTGAATTTTTAATCGTGGCTAGTAAATTTTTAAAATCACTGATCCTGTGGCTAGTGGATTTTATAAAAATTCTAGAAGCCCTGCCCTATATAACGTAACGTAATTTAACGTAACAACATAATATAACATGAAAAACAGCAATAAGAGACATTTCTATCACATGATTATTCATAACAAGGGGAGTTAACTCTCGTATTATGTTTATAAACTCATCATTCGGCTTAAAAGGATAAAACTGGTATCTTTTGTAAAAAAAAAAAAATTATCCTACAATCCAACAAAAAAGTGGGAGAAAACAAATGTATTGCTATAATTTGGTACAAACAGTCTAGAAGACATTCCTATTGCAGTCTTTCGCTCATCCGATACATTTTAAAACGACTAACCGGCCTTGGTGGTGTCGTGGTTAAGCCATCAGATATAAGGCTGGTAAGTACTGGGTTCGCAGCCTGGTACCAGCTGCAACCCAGAGCAGGTTTTAACGACTCAGTGGGTAGGTGTAAGACCATTACACCCTCTTCTCTCTCACTAACCACTAACCCACTGTCCTGGACAGATAGCTGAGGTGTGCCCATGACAGCATGCCTGAACCTTAATTGGATATAAGCACAAAAATAAGTTGAAATGAAATGTAAACAACTTGTAAGATAAATGTATCTAATGGCCACTTGTGTAGTATTCTCTATATCAAGCACAGTTGCATATTATGAATTCTTATAATCTTTGCAAATAACTTTTAAAGTAAACAAACACTTTGTAGACTTATTTGTTCTGTAATTATTCAAAAATCCCTGTGTTAGTTTTTTAAGTTTATCTGAATGTTGTACAGTTTCAGGGGTTGTGCGTAATTTGTATACGAGTTTGTATTACGGCACCTTGATTAATGTCGATGGGCTTTTGTTTGTTTTGTTTTAGTCTATTGTCTAAAATTTTAAAAGATTCCTTCACATGTATGGATACCCCAGTCCTATAAAATATAATTGTTTTAAAGGATTTAAAAAAAATTAAAATGTGTTTGACACAAGCTTTACATCATGAAATTTTACATGATACTTAAGCTTCATTATTCATTTCAAACTCATAATTAGTTGTCACCTCATTTTTTAATGCAAATGTATATTGCTTAATTTTAAATAGAAAATGAGATACAGTTTGGCAATATGAAAATGTATAATTGTAAACTGATGGCGAGTGTGTTCTGTGTTGTGATTGGTTAATTACATTCTTTTTTCTGGGATCAAATGAAAATAACACCCGGAAAGCTAATGAACAGGCTAAGTTGACGGTTCAAGGGTCTACAGTTAGATTGTAGACAGGTATTTTTTTTCTCAAGAAATACAAAATACACAGTTCTGTAGAAAAATGATTCAGTTTACAATGGACATAACCATATTGAGTTTTTAAATTTGCGGGTGTTATTGTCTATTTGATGCTAACGCCTTCGGTCAAAAATGACATTTGCGGGATCAAATAGACGATAACACCCACAAATCTAAGAACTCAATATGGTTATCTCCTAACTGTTGACCATGTCAGAATATGCATATTTGTATAGTTGGACTTCTGCTTTTAAAGACTGCAGTCAGAAAGGTGCTTCTTTGACAGTATACAAATTTTCCCAAGAACCAAATATTATATTTTCTATTAATGACAGCTGTGCACGTTATTTATAAAGGGAGACAATTTATATAGCTTGTGCACAACTGTTTCAAATATTTGTCTTGATTCCAAATTAAAGAAATACATACCTCCTTTTAACCAAATTCTATGTACAAAGTCATATGAAACATTAATAAAATTATAATCTGAATTTTTGAAATGAGGAAAATGTTCTGAGAAAAGTAGACAGATGTATCAACTGAATACGGTGAACCACAAATGCCACCTGCGTCCTTCTAATAGATAGAACACACGTGTAGGTCTATCGTTTAACATTTTTAAAAAACCATGGTGTATTACTTGTTTATGCCTTTCTGCATAATCTTCATTTCAGTCTAGTTAGAATAAGTAAGTTTTCAATATAATGTATCTAGAGAAGTACTGTTTTGGAGATGTTTTGTCCAGTTCAGTGTTTTGCAGTTTAGAAATGGATTAGCACAATTTTAAAGTCAAAATATTCCCAGATTTGATATTTAAAATAAACCTTTAAAGGGACATTCCCGAGTTTGCTGCATTGTAAGATGTTTCCGACTAATAAAATATTTCTACGATTAAACTTACATATTAAATATATTTTGTTGTTTAGAATATTAGTGTTTGTATATTCAATGTGTTTCTGGTTGTCTAAATATTTGTAAGAAGCCTAAACTGGATTTTGTCTTCAAATAATTTCTTATGTACCAAAAAAATATTTTAGGAAATAAAATGAAATTTAACCTAGTACAAATATTAGAACGATCAGAAACACGTTTAATATTTAGCCACTAATATTTTATGCAGAAAAATATATTTGATATGTAATTACAATCGTTAAAAAGTCTCTGTTAGTCGATAACATCTTAAAAGTTGCAGCAAACTCAGGAATGTCCCTTTAATGATTAACTTACCTGTATTTTACAGGTACACAAATACCTATTGTTGAAGTGCTATTTTAGGTCTAGTATCAATTCATGTATTAGTGGATACATTGTTTGTATTCAGACTTGTAGTAATTATTAAACCATCTTAATGAAATGATGTGTTGATTTTGTTTTTGTTCATTATACTGTTCTTGGGAAGATGCAGGATTTTTCTAGGGAAGGGGTACACTGTTTAAAAATAGCACCTTGATTATTCAGGGAGGGGATGCAGTGTTTGAAAAGGGCACCTACAGTATTCAAAAGTACATTTACATGCTTTATCTATGTTAATCTTCCACAGAAATATTAATCTGACCAAGAGCTATACCCCTTTTTAAAAAAAGTAAATATGCATTGTATTCATCTGCAAAACACTGGATTTACACTGGATTTTTTAGGCACATCGAATTTCAACAGTGGAAGTACCTGGATCAGCCTCACCCCTCCATGCCGGCTGTTTTCGAAGTTTTTTATGCAAGACATTAGATCAAATAAAAACGGCTTTCACAATAGATCTGTGTGGACATGGCCATACTTGGCCTGAAATTGATATGGTGACAAGGGTAAAACCTATTAAATGAGGTGCGTTTATTTATTTTATTTTTTTCATTTTTGTATTTGTGGGGTTTTTTAATTCTGGATTGGGTCCTTATAACATGCTACTGTTGACAATGAAAACTTCTCATGTTATATAAAGGCAAAAATTGTTTGACCAAAAAAAGGTTATTCCATCGCACCTGTAGTTGAACGGGTACAGATGCCAGAGAACATAAGCATACAAGATGGGGGTAACTGCCCTAGTGCTGGAGCAAAACCTCTAATTCGGACAAAATGATACAAATACTAGTATTCAGGAAAAATGTGCTATGCTGAGACCTTTTTACCATGTATTTCCATCATTGTACCCTTAAATTTAGTTGTAATCCAGTTAAAAAGGTGTGATTTGTTTGCAATCCTATTAGTAAATTTGCAATTTTGTTTTGCTCAAGTCCGTAAAATGTATTTCTTTTTATTCTTAAGACTATCCAGAATTAGAAATCCATTGGTAGCATTTTTTTCAGTCATTTGATCATGGTGGCCATCTTGAAATTCATATATTTGGACTCCCAGTTAACATAGAAACACAATTCTTGTGTCTATATAGGGGGAGTCCGTACACCTGTGCCAGAGAATAAACTCGTTCATTAACAAGTTTCCACATTCTATACTGTTTTAGGCTAATATTTGGACAATGCATAGCACATCGGTAGTCACTGGTTACATAAATATAATTTAGATAACCAAACAGTCTCTTACCTATAGTCCTTCCTACAGAGAACACCTTTTTTTCATAACCGTCCTTGGTGGTGCCGTGGTTAAGCCATCTGACATAAGGCTGGTAGGTACAGGGTTCGTAGCCTGGTACCAGCTCCCATCCAGAGCAAGTTTTAATGACTCGATGGGTAGGTGTATGACCACTACACCCTCTTCTCTCCCACAAACGACTAACAACTAATAATTAACCCACCGTCCTGGGCAGAGAGTCCAGATACCTAAGGCTGAGGTGTGTGTGTGCACAGGACAGCATGCTTGAACCTTAATTGGATAAAAGCACGAGCTGATTGTTTTCTAAATTGCACACAAAAATAAGTTTAGTTTTTTTGTTATTTCCAGAACACTTTTACTTTTCTTCTTACGTCAAACGAAACTGAAATTATTTACAAAACCCCCCCACAACAACACAAGTAATTTTTTGTAGGAGGTTGGGATGGACTAGGCCCTATAGGTCCACAAGCGTATGAGATGGAGCTGGAGGGAGGAGCTCCCAGGGCTGGAGCAAATATTTGAATTTCGGAGACATTCCAGAAAATTAAGCTGGCTTGAAACCTTTTCACCATGTATCATGTAGCTGGAATTTAACAAATAAATTATTAATGTAGGTCTATACAAGCACGACGGAAGCAAGTAGACATAGGGGGTGGGGGAAAAGGGAGCTAACTGAGATCAAGGGCACAAAGCAAAGTTTCTAGTGGGTTCGGGGTATACTCTGCCATAAAATTTTGAAAACTAGATGTTCTGAAATGCAGTTTCCTGCATTCTACAAGTAAAATTCATCTCTACTACTAAAGATATTTTTGAATCAGAATTATATCCAGCCCCGACCCCCCTGCTCCGCCGTGCCTGCTATAACCTAGTAATTGAGGATAGTGTTTGTACAAATTTGAGTTTTGCGCTATAAATGAACCTTGCAACCTAGAAGGACGGAGAGGGTGTAAACCCTTTTTATCAGACCCTAAATATGCGTTGTGAAATTTAACGCACTAACATATCAAATTGTTTCAAATTCCTGTAACATTCGCACTTTTTTTGTTCAAATTCGTGTCCGCCGTTGTAAACTTCAGAGATGGATTCAGGTCTTTTTAAAGAGGGTAACAAAAGTCTGTGAAAATCAGGTTTGTTGGGTGGTTGTGGAGGTTGCTCTCCTGAAAATGATTGAAATAAAGATCAGTGGCAAATCCAGAAAATCCATTTAGAGGGGGCCCAAATGACATGAGGCGGAATGTCAATGGAACTTTGGGCGAAGTTTGGAGGGGATTGTAAAAAAATTAAAATTAGTATATAATAAAATTATAACTCAGATTTTAGATGTTCAGAGAAGCATTTTCTGGACGTTTTTGGAACATTTTGTGATAAACATTTATGATTTTGATAAAGAATATCCGTATATAATATATATGTCCCTAATAGTCCAATATATTTCGTCATCATTTTCAAAGAAATTACATCAGAATAAATACTCAAATCAGTTGTTCCTCTATGATTGGGAATTGATAACTAAAGTGCTTATAGCATCTCCCTGCCCCGAAAGCTGATATATTAGCCCATTTCCCAATAACACGATTCATAGACAGTGCGGGTGCCTCCGCTCCCCCACGCACACCCACCAACTATAAAATCCGGGCGACGCCATGGCGATAGAGATTACTGCTAATGAACAAATGTAGCGGGTTTCCTCTCAGACTACATGTCATAATGTCAGTTACTAAATGTTTGACATACAATAGCTGACGATTAGAGAATAAATCAATATACTTTAGTGTGTCGATATTCGTTAATAAAACAAACTTTAATTTTTAGTGTCCAACACGTTTAGCGTAGCCAGGATTTTATATTGAAAGGGCTACCAACATTGGGGGTGGAGGAGGCACCCACACTATTTATAAATCTGTTTATAAGCGACAGGCAAATATCACGTATCATTCCTACGGGCCGGTAATTGTACTGCAGTCCTATACGGGGGAAGGGGGAGGTGACAGGGGGACTACCCCCCTCCAAGTGCTAGAGAATATCCTCAAATTCGGGCAAACATGACGAGATATTCGGGAAAAATGTGATTAATATAAGACCTTTTTACCATGTATTACCATCATTCTACCTGCAAAATTAGTTGTAATCCATGTAAATATGCTTACTAATTCATTTGCAACCCTATATAGCAGCTGTTAGGCAGTAATGGTAATATGAATAAATGTTGTCATCCAGATTCGGGCATTTTCGTTTAATTTTGGCAAAACCCCCAGTCTGCCCCCCCCCCTCCCCCGGCCCCTACAAAAAGGGGAGCCCGTACACCATCCCTTGACGAGTAAATATTATTGTCAGTGATTACAGCTTTTAATATGATCATCTGAGATTGAAAATCACATTGGAAAACTATAGCCGTTAATGTTTCGTGTATATTTCGTGGATGATTAAAAAAAAGAAAAAAAGAAAAAAAAGAAAAAAGGGCACCACCGGGGTGTGAGAGGGAGGGTGGGGTGTGTGTATTGTCGAAAAGAGTAGCCCATGGAGTGGCGACAGTGGGTTTCCACCCTCAATATCTGTGTGGTCCTTAACCATATGTCCGACGCCATATAACCGTAAATAAAATGTGTTGAGTGCGTCATTAAATAAAACATTTCTTTCCTTCCTTCCCTCTGCTAAATTTCCTGCATACACCTTTTTGTCGACGTCTTGGTTGTGACTTTAATTAGCGGTGTGGTGTCGTGGTTTGTCATCAGACATAAGGCTGGTAGGTACTGGGTTTGCACCCCAGTACCAGCTGTAACAATCTGGTAGTGAGAGAGAGAGAGAGAGAGAGAGAGAGAGAGAGAGAGAGAGAGAGAGAGAGAGAGAGAGAGAGAGAGAGAGAGAGAGAGAGAGAGAGTGTGAGTGAGTGTGAGTGAGTGTGTGTGTGTGTGTGTGTGTGTATATTGTATTGACCATTTAAATTAGTATCGATTTTAATCTTACTTGTACGTTACGTAGGCTAAGTACACAACGTGTTTCAAGTCATTATTACGGATTTGTTCTGATTAATTTTCTTGTCAGAGAAAAGCTAATAACTGACTGCATCAAATACAAAATATCGCCAATACCGGGAATAGGCTTTCGTTATCGATTTCTTGAGGCGAACTGTTTCCCTAGCCTCTCAAAAGAATAATTACTTTGGAGGTCTCTCTTACAATGAGAATTCGTGTGGCTGAAAAACCCAAGGCTATAATTTCTCCCGCGCTGCCTCGTTTTCATTGGCGTGTCCCGATTTTGTCGCGTCGTTTGAGTTAGGTTGTTTGAGGGAATAGCGGCGTGTTTATTGTTGTGATTTTTGTGTGTTGAAATTGCAAAATTACGGGACACTTTGTGACAGTTACTTTTCGTTAACATATTTTGTATCAAGTAAGATAAAACAAACTGGACTGTTATTTCGAAGTTATTACATTTAAACAGTACACAAGAACTAACAGTAAACGACTGCTGAACCCAGCGCAAGGTTTTGACGGCTTTGTGGTCATTCACTAATAGCATCAGCTGCAGAGGAACAACACAAAGAGATTGCTTCGTTTTCGCTAATCAAAAATCACCATGGAGCACATTATGGCGGTAGATTTTGACGATACATTGCATTTTTTTGATGACTTGTTTGATGATATGTACCGGGAAACTGTACGTACACAAAATGACATGCGAAACGCAATGCTTCGGTTGAACCCGCCAGCCCTGACCTCGTCGGGAAGCAAAGCTTACAACAAACATCTGCAGAGTATTCAAGACTGTGTGCAAGACGAAGATGGGAAGAAGACGGTTAAGTACCAGGTTGACATGAGCACCTTCAAACCCGAAGAAATAACGGTAAAGACGAAAGACAAAACCCTTTCCATTCATGCGAAACATGAAGATAAATCGGAAAACTCTACGATGTCGCACGAAGTTTTCCGACAGTTCACGCTTCCCAATGACGTCGACCCCAAGGCATTGAAATCGACCCTGACTAACGACGGGATTCTGGTTATCAAAGGCCCGATAAGTGCGGACAATGCATTGGAAGAACCTCCTGCCAAAAAACCAGCACTGGAAGAAAAATGAAACCCTAGCTGAAGAGAAAAAAAGAAAAAAAAGAAGAAGAAAGATGAACATTAATGTTGTCCACGAGAACATTTACACAAGGGTGTTGGCGCTAACGTTGCATATCATTATCCTATCATGACGTGTGTACATGTAATGTATCATTGTATGACAAATGAGTTATTCCTTTCGTTATAATATTTGACGATGATTGATTCGAAAGCCGAATTGACATATCAGTCTTAAATGTTCTTATTTTAATTATTAGCATTTTTGCAAGTGACTGAATAATTGTTGTTTAGGTTGGTTTAGCAGTAATATATGTTACTTTAGTCGATATGCGTGTAAAGATATCACCGGCAACTATTTATAAGTTTATAGTCTTATTAACGTAAAACTCTCTAGTCTTTTTGTTTTAACCTGTTTTAAGGGCTGACTTAAACTATCTGTGTAACAGTAAACTGTAACAGTAATCGAAAAATATTGTGTATTGTCAAGACGTTTAGGTTTTTTTTGTTGTGCTAATTATTTTAATTTTAAGTATTTTTGTTCGAAACGGACGTGTCCTTTGTTTTACTCTTTTGGGTAACTGTTGAACTAAAAGTGATGATGTTCACATTGATATAAAATTAAAAAAAATTAAAAATTCGTTTTAGTTTTGTTTTTATTTATGTGCACGTGGTTGAAAATAAACTCTTGTATGTTATATTATTGTTTATGACACGTCAAGATGAATCTGATCTGCTATACACCGGGATTGACACATCAGCAAGTGATAGCTGGAGTAGTCTGTCGTTAGAGAGCTAGACGGACATTCGGACAGCTACAAGTATAATCGATCAGAGAGCGAGTATTAACTGTCCGAATGTTCGTCTAGCTGTCTAACGCTTCTGGCTACAGCCAGTAACAAAACGCCTTTTCTATGTAGGCCACTACTCTGCCTCCCCCACCCACATTATTAAATCGTACGCTGGCCATGTGAGGGAGGGTGTGCCTTCATATCCTTCCCAATGGCGGATCCAGAAAATCCAGGGGGGGGGGGGCAGTGACATGAGGTGGAATGCCAAGGGAACTTTGGGGGAGGTTTGGAGGGGGATCGTAAAAAAATGAAAATTAATATATAATAAAATTATAATTATCAAAAAATTTAGGAGGGGCCCGGGCCCCTGCCCCCTCCCCTAGATCCGCCTCTGCTTCCTATATACATTTATAATGCTTACACCTTTGTTTATTAAGGACAAACTTCGTAAATTAGGGCGGGATTTAGCTCAGTTGATGTGCTTGCGTCGCAGGATCGAACCACCTCGGTGGATCCATTCAACTGATTGTTTTCTCTCTCGTTCCAACCAGCACCACAACTGGTCAAAGGCCGTGGTACGTGCTTACCTATCTGCGTGAAAGTGCATATAAAACATCCCTTGCTACTAATGAAAAAACGTAGCGAGTTTCCCTTGACTACGAGTGACATCCAATAGCCGAAGTTTAATTCATCAATGTGCTCTAGTGGTGTCGTTAAACAAAAACAAACTTTTATAATGCTTGCACTTGCCTTTATTAACAAAGACAGACTTCGTAAAGTCGGCCCTATATGTGTATTCTTTTACGTCTTGTTTAACTAGATGTTTATCATTAGCAAATGTTACCAGTGCAGTTTTAAACAATGCTGCTAATATTCGGGGTGGTGGTCACGACTCTCTAATGGGTCGTGGATGTTGCATCAAATGTTGCAGACTAAAACAAAAGTGACCGGCCTCGGTGGCGTCGTGGTTAGGCCATCGGTCTACAGGCTGGTAGGTACTGGGTTCGGATCCCAGTCGAGGCATGGGATTTTTAATCCAGATACCGACTCCAAACCCTGAGTGAGTGCTCCGCAAGGCTCAATGAGTAGGTGTAAACCACTTGCACCGACCAGTGATCCATAACTGGTTCAACAAAGGCCATGGTTTGTGCTATCCTGCCTGTGGGAAGCGCAAATAAAAGATCCGTTGCTGCTAATCGGAAGAGTAGCCCATATAGTGGCGACAGCGGGTTTCCTCTCAAAATCTGTGTGGTCCTTAACCATATGTCTAACGCCATATAACCGTAAAATAAAATGTGTTGAGTGCGTCGTTAAATAAAACATTTCTTTCTAAAACAAAAGTGAGTCAAACAGTAAATAAATGTGTATGATGAGTCTCATTGGGCGTATCACCTGACATACATTTTCAAGTACGCGGCTTCGAAGTGCATAATATAGAAATGTGGTTTTCGATTGCACAATGTGACAAAACGAATTTGAATGCTTAGAGGTTTGTGTCAAGATGCATTTTGAGACACTACCAAGGTTTTAAATATTTTAAAACTGGTGGGTAAAAGACACATTCTTATTTTATGATGACATCCATTGTCATAACCTATAATGAGCCTCATGTATTACAAAGTCGACTGATGCGGCATCTAGCGTCAGTGGAAATGTTTTTCTTCTTTTTTTCACAAGTGAAACCAACATCCTTCCAGTTTTAAAGGTTTGTGATAAATTACAAATATTTCACGTTATTCATAAAATCATAGGACCTGTAATTTTGTGTTTTCGACACTGGCATTTGACGCTGTGCTCACGATAGCCTGCAGTAGACTATGACCTGTAACTGATCAACGCACTACATTATAGCAGTAGACAGGTGCCCGTGGTTCACGAATATTCGCTGTTGATGTATTCGTCGTAGTATTGCAGGGGCCTTGTTGGGGTGTCGTAAATCGTTTAGAACTTCACAAACGTTTGGGTTTATTTTATATTGCAATAAAAGTCGGCAACCCATATTGGGAAGAGAGGGTGGTGGGCGTTAGTGGAGTGTGTGTGTGTGTAGGGGGGGGGGCAACCCACACTATGTATGTATGTATGATTTTATAAAATCAAATAGGTTAAACAGTTTGACACGGGGAATAATCCCACCGTGCATCGAGCGAGCGCTTTACCACTGGGCTACGTCCCGCCCCCCTCGTTCAAATCAGTGTTCTACAACCGGTATAGCATTAGCTGTTGTATGTACTACAGGTACATTGTTTTGGTTTTTAATTTTTGTTGTTGGAAAATGCATATAAAAAACGTACTGCTAACCTGTACGTGAGGGATATGTTTGTTTTATTCTAAATATGTAATATTTAATTACAATAACACCTCACCCCCCAACCCCCCCCCCAAACAAAACCCCCAAGAAACAACAAAACCCCACTCAACAACCCATAACCCTACACAAAAACAAACAAGACGACGACAAAAAACAACCACCACCCCAAAACAAAACAACAACCCAACCCCGCTTCTTAATTGAAACGTGCATCTTCGCTGTTTTAAGCACAAGGTAGCGTAGCTACCACACAACGAACGTTATTGGTGTCAGTAACAGGAATACACGAACGTGGTCTAAAATAAGAAACACTTAATTCCATGTGACAGAATGTCGAAGACTCCACAATGCCAATTTATAGCATTAACGAATGACTGATGGACTTGTTATACAATAGCAGATCCCTGGGGAGAAGGACCAGGGGGACCTACCCCCCCCCCCCCCCCTTAAGAAAAATCAAGTTTCTTTTTCTTTTTTTTTCTTTTCTTTTTTACAAATTGTTCACAATCATTCATTCATTATTAATTATTTAAAAACAAAAGTCATATAGATCGGACTTTAAACTTTTAGACCTTCGTTAAAAATATTATGTCAAAATTACCTTTTTTTCCTATATTTTTAAATAGTCTGATCCTCTCTTCTTTATCTTATTTAGTTTTGGATTGTCCTTCTAAACTGCTCCATATTGTATAAATATTCGGCCTAGCAGTCAATTCGTTTTTATTTATGTTTTTTAAACTCTTTTTTTTTGTTTGTTTTAAGTCTATTAACGTTTTCACAAATTGCTGTTCCAAATTCTCCAACTCACCCCCCCCCCCCCCTTCTGTCTCGGACACAGTCACTGGCTAAATCAGAGGTTGAGCCCGAGAGAGACATGCCTCAGCCTTAATTGGATATCAGAGGTTGAGCCCGAGAGAGACATGCCTCAGCCTTAATTGGATATCAGAGGTTGAGCCCGAGAGAGACATGCCTCAACCTTAATTGGATATCAGAGGTTGAGCCCGAGAGAGACATGCCTCAGCCTTAATTGGAAATCAGAGGTTGAGCCCGAGAGAGAGACATGCCTCAGCCTTAATTGGATATCAGAGGTTGAGCCCGAGAGAGACATGCCTCAGCCTTAATTGGATATCAGAGGTTGAGCCCGAGAGAGACATGCCTCAACTTTAATTGGATATCAGAGGTTGAACCCGAGAGAGAGACATGCCTCAGCCGTAATTGGATATCAGAGGTTGAGCCCGAGAGAGACATGCCTCAGCCTTAATTGGAAATCAGAGGTTGAGCCCGAGAGACACATGCCTCAGCCTTAATTGGAAATCAGAGGTTGAGCCCGAGAGAGAGACATGCCTCAGCCTTAATTGGATATCAGAGGTTGAGCCCGAGAGAGACATGCCTCAGCCTTAATTGGATATAGGCACGTTAATATGGTATCCTATCATATCCTAAAAAATAGTATACCGGTACTGTTCTTTATCACTAGGCTACTACTTGCAAATTCCAAACCTTTATTACGGTGTCCCTTTTAGGAAATGGTCTCTGTGCCCGTTTGCTTTTGGATCATCCCCCAATCTGATTAAAATTTGCTCTACTGATCCACCAATAGATCTAACAGAATTGTGTGGACTCCCCATGTCCATGTGACATTTCAAATATAAATAACAATTTAAATATCGACCAATTACACTTCGCCTTTTATAGCGTTATTCGGGAGCATACAAATTCTAAAAATATCGGGCGAGACTATTTATGCAATAGGCGAACTTGTTGGTCTATTTCAACATTAAAAAACAGGGGGAAACGTGCAGTAATAAACTCTGGATTGTATACTAGTATAAACAGATTTTATGGCTATACCATCACGTTTTTGTTTTCATCTTGAAACGAATTTTATATTAAAATTTTATATTGAAATTAGTTTCCGGCATACTTCGTAATTCGCCCGAATCATTTCATATACCCTCGGCATAATCCCGAATGTTTTCGAATTCTTTTCAAATCACTGGCATGATTTTGCAAGTAAGGTTTTGATTGATCGAATGAAAGGTCAACTGGACATGAGCTCCAACGGGGCGCTGTTAGATCCACAGGTAATAGTAATTAACCAGTGGAGCTAATTTTAATTAGATTGGATCATTCCCCTAACATATGTCTTGGATCCACCCTTATTATGTATAATATTATCGTCCATACATTGAACATTGAAAGCTTGGCTTTTCAATGTGAATTTCTAATGTCATGTACATGTATATCAATCACCAATATCACTACAGTGCAATGATTGGTGGGGTGGGGGGGGGGGGGGGGGGGTTGGTATCTGCCCTTGCTAAAACCATCTGTGTGGTGCTTCCAATCTTTGTGGTTCCTAACATAAACTAATTTAAATATGGAAGTAAAAAAATTTTTACCTTGGGGGAAAAAGTATATATTTCACTCTAATTAAACAGAAAGAAAAAGGTATACTATTTCTATATACATAAGGTGACAGTTTCTTTCAAACGCTGATTGTTAATAGAATTTATCAGTATCTACAATATCATAGATCTATATTAACAATCAAGAACTTTTATTATGGTTTTGTCATTATGAGGGACGATATGATTATGTCAATACGTATTTATTGCTTGTAATTTGGGCCGGATTACCATTGTTATATTTCACCACTGTCACCGATGTTGCTGTTGTGAAAACATATTTAATGCTTTTGCTGTGGAGAACTATGTTTTGATTCACCATTTATGAATCAACTATTAATATTTGTGAACTTTTGTTCTGTTTTGTTTTAGGTGAAAAATGTTTGATGAAAAACAACTATTAAGAGCTGTCGAAAGAGGGACACTGGACGAGATTCGGAATGTTTTAAAGGGAGAGGACAGTGGATGCACGTCATGTATTGGCACTGTCTGTTTATGCAGGGCATGTGCAATGAACCGCAAAGATATCGTGGAACTTCTGTTACAGTATGGTGCAAAGCCAAACTACCAACCCTGCAACCTACACGTTCTTCCACCTGTTTATAAGACTTGCGGTATGCACCCAGAACGAGGTTGTGACAACAACTATTGGCAAGCAATACAACTTGTTAATGTAAATGAGAATAGGCATACACCACCAGTTAATACAGGTAACTCCTATATCCCACAAAGAAGGCCTATTAGTGACAGTGGTAATCCCGTAGCAAACTCTTGTTGTTCATGTCCTAGAAACATAGTCATAGGTTTTCGTTGTCTTCAGTTACCACTCATCGTTGCTTGCAGCACTAGAAGAATCGATTTGAATATCGTTAGACAACTTGTTGATTCAGGAGCATCTGTAAATGCAAAGGATGCCAGTGGACTGACGGCACTTCATGCTGCCGCCGAATCGCAGGGTAAAGCCATTGTAGGATATCTACTGGAGCACGGTGCACAGGTGGACGGTGTGAGCGACTTCCAGGGGAAAACTGCCCTGACCATTGCGTGTGCCATCTCCAAAGATCCACAAGTTATTCAGATCCTCTTGGCAGCTGGCAGTGATGTCAATGCCATGGGTATGCTTGGTCAACGGCCACTGTACGAAGCCATTCTGAATCCGTTCATAGGACAGGAAGCGGTGCAAATTCTGCTTGACGCAGGCGCAGATGTACAGCAGGACTACTACATGATGACTGCGACGATAGAAGGATCACGTTCGGTAATGGAGACTTTACACAGACACGGCGCCCTAATAGATCCAGCGTTTGTAGGGAAAAGCGCTCTTCATGCCGCCTGCAAACGTACGTCAGTATCTGCAGACCGTGTGCTCACGCTTCTGACGTGGGGAGCAGACGTCAACCGATTGTGTCCATTCGGTCTGCGACCCCTGGAGTATGCCTGTAGGGATTTCCAGTTGGAAAAGGTTCGTATCCTGATGGGATGGGGTGCAGATCTGAACCTCTTAGGATGTCTCACCGGTTCCAGTTGGTCGTGGCATCTCGACTGGTGTAACCAGTACATTGCCATGATGAAGCTGCTGGTTGCTGGTGGAATGCGTGTGGACAACAGTTTGTGTGACGCTCTTGTAGCGTGTGTCGGCAAGCTACCCGGAAGGAAAGGATTTAGGGCAAAAGTAATCAGCTTTCTGAAGAGTCTTACACAAAATCCACCAAAATTATCCCACCTTTGCCGTCTTACGCTCAGAAGTTGTTTATCTCCCCGGATTGACGAAAATGTGCAAACACTCGACATGCTACCCGAAAGCGTCCGATACTTTCTTTGTCTCAACGAATTAATAGGTGCTTCCAACAGCGATCCATCAAAACGAAAGACACTGATACCACAGTCATTTGATACTTAGTGTCCATGATATCTATCCATGTTTATGCACTAATTGTAATAGTGGTGGTTTAAAGTGCTTCCGATGGCAAGTAACTAATACAGTGCTAATGGAAATAAATATATTGTCCCACAGGGAACGCCTTTTTTTCATACTATGGAATTTACTACAAGTTATTTATTTCTGTGCCGATTGTTTTCTAAACTGCACACAAAAATAGTATTTTTAAACAATTATTTCCAAAACACTTTTACTTTTTTTCTTACGTCAAACCAAACTGAAATTATTTAAAAAGGAAAAACATTTCTGTAGGATGATGGGACGAACTATATGCTCTTTCTATTAACAATGCTCGTTAACTTCTGTTGAGGTAGCACTCTATAATATCATATAACATCCGATTTGCGTCAAGGTTCGAAATGCACTTTATAATAGAGCAGTTAATACCGCCAATATTGCTAATAAAATTTAATGTGCTAATAAATGTGCCACTCTTTCACTCTATTAGATTTAACAAATATTTTTTATTATTTCAGGGCTGTTTTGATGTAGCTTATTATGTTCGTGTTTCTGTTGATGGTTCGATATCTTGTTATGTTATGTGTATAAACTGAATAAATGTACCCGTCCTTACCAGTGGTTTGTGTGTTTTTAAGAAACTTGCTGAACCTTTTTAATTGTAGTTGGTACTAATATACTAAGGGACACAACCGTGTTTACTACGCAGAAACCATTTTCTCAATCGTAGTGCTCCCCCCTTGATTTAGCATGAATCTGAAATAAAAGTTACTATACGAAATGTAGCGCTTAAAACATTTTGTACCAGTAAAATATTAATCATCAGCATTTTGTGCAGCTGCTATACTGTTTTAACTTATGTATGGGATGACTGTAATATTGAAATGGTTAATGCTGTTTTCCTCTTTAATAATTGTTGCCAGACGATCAAGTAGCATCCATTTCCCCCTTCCACCCATGTCACTTTCTATTATGTACTTGACCTGCTGGGTTATTTCTCTCTCCATTATGTGTGCTGCACTACTGTCTCATTAAAAGTGGATTACTGTATCCTGTGTGAATATACTGAATATTAAACGCTTCCTGTTGCCGACAGAAGACCTGCGTGACGGCGGCGGGTTTCTCTGGAAATGCTCTCAGGTCAGGTCAGGTCAGGTCAGAGGGTTTAACGTGCACATTCAGAGCAAGCTGTTGTAGCGCACGCCTGTCCTGGGCACAGGTGCCGGTCTTGGCCTGCTCCTCCGTCCAGGACAGAAAAGATGGGGGTGGTGGAAGGAAGGACCACCTGCACTAGAAGGTGCAAGGGAGCACCAGCAGTCCGGCCGGGGCCGGTAGCAGGTGGGGTGGGTGTATGGGTGCTATGGGTTTTTGAATTTGGAAGGAGCGGTCGGAATTTAGCCAAAGAGAATAGGTGCGCGTTTTGAATGAAGGAAATTTGGCGCATTTTTGAACGGTCGATCGAAAGATAAAGTCAGGAGCTACGTATAGGTTTTGATATTAGTGAGTACACCCGCAGGTTTTGCAAAAGCTTATAAAGGGAACCGCTAACTAGCAGCGCGACAATGGTGTGACGTCAATAGGGATAGGTCTACCAATGGTAATAGCTACACGATGACAGGATAATAAACGATTTCTCCATGATAAGGTTACTGTATATATGTAACCACTATGATACGGTTACTGTACATTTAGCCACTACCGACGAGTATGTGGAAGTTCGTTTTGTCACCAAATTCCAAAATATAGGCTACATTTACATCGATAGTAAAAATACTGTAAGCTTAATAACATATATTAAAAAAAAAGAAAAAAAAGAAAAAAAGGAAGTTTTTACATAAAAGTAAAATGTACGGACTATAATTTTGTCAGATTTTCGTTTTCACCCCCCCCCCCCCAACTTTTCTGACGCACGACTACGCCAATGGTGTATATGTTAATGGGAGTGGGTTTCGCCAAATATGTTATGAGTTCACAAAAGCCATTTTAAAAGTACTTTATTTTTTTTATTTCTGGCATAGATACGTACAGAATGTATACAAATGTTACTGGACAACATTGATTATATATTGCCAGGCTTTCTGTAAGAAACTATGTTTGAGGGTACGTAATAAAAACAAAATAGACCATAAGTGACCCTTCTAGGTAGGTATGTGTTTGAAATGTTTAAAATTGGACGCTGCATTTCATGTGCTTTGGTAAATTTTAAACAGCAGTTCAATTACTATAATCTGTCTCAAAATTATAAATATGCATCCATTAAATTCCAAGATTTTAGGGTATGTAATTTTACTCTTCGTACCCTCAGGGAGAAACCCTGATTGTACAAGAATTCATGAAAATATATAGACAAACTAAGAATAAAACTCGAAACAAAACACGAGAACATTAATATACTAACCAAATCTAAGAACATTAAACATGGCGATCTCTTGGATATAATAATTTATACAAAAGCAAATTCATGTAGTGATAGTGGCGGATCCAGAAAATATATATGGGGGTGGGGTTGGGGGCAATGACATGTGGGGACAAATGTTTCCGAAAAGAATTCATCGGATGCTCCAACGTAACAAATGAAAAAAATAAAAATAAAAATATAACTGTCGTAAATTTGGCGTCGGAGTTGGTGTGTGGGGGTGGTGGTGGTTGGAAGCGGGCCTTGGAGCCCTCTTAGATCCACCACTGAGTGAGTAAAATAATCATGTCTCTGGTTACTATGGGGCGAGACGTAGCCCAGTGGTAAAGCGCTCGCTTGATGCGCGGTCGGTTTGAGATCGATCCCTCTCAGTGGGCCCATTGGGCTATTTCTCGCTCCAGCCAGTGCACCATGACTGGTACATCAAAGGCCGTGGTATGTGCTATCCTGTCTATAGGATGGTGCATATAAAAGACCCCTTGCTGCTAATCGAAAAGAGTAGCCCATGAAGTGGCGACAGCGGGTTTCCTCTCGCAATATCTGTGTGGTCCTTAACCATATGTCTGACGACACATAACCGTAAATAAAATGTGTTGAGTGCGTTGTTAAATAAAACATTTCTTTCTTTCTGGTTACTATAACGTCGTTTAGTAATGGAAAATACAAACATTAGTACATCTTTTCGAAATCCGTGTTTTAAAGCAAACATTGGCATAAAAGACGCATTAAGAAGCTGATGTTCTTGTATTTTCCCCATTAACCACCAAATTATAGTTCGAATCATTTTTGTCATGTATAAATTTTGTAAATGTACTATACACAACTATGAAAATTAACATTTAACACACACAAAAAAATAAAAAAGGAGGAATGATAATGTCTATTTTTGTTAGTTTTTATAGGAATACATGTTATTACTCCTTACAGAAACAATATAAACAATTTTCACCGGTTTTGGAAAAAAAGTAAGATCAACAAATAAGAAGCAAACAAAGGGAGAAAACTGCTATTGATAACATTGTTCCCGGAGCAGACGTGGGCTGCATTCCGTTCGTAGGTTTCTGGGGATCGCATCTTTTCCTGGCGTTGCTGAAGCCATAACCTCCACACCGTGGAAACGGGTCCGGTACTGGAGGGAAGTCCGAGTAATCCCCCACCTTTATCACTAACCGTCATCACGTGACCGTCAGTTTGGCAGTGATAAAGCCATAACCCTAAGAAAATAAGTAAAACATAAATGAATAGTTAATTTATAAATAAATAAATAAATAAATAAATAAATAAATAAATAAATAATTAAATAATTAACTGATTAATTAATTAAGATAATTAAGATGAGATACGAGACAAGACATAACATGATATGTATAATATGATATGATATGGTATGATATAATATGGTATGATATATATATGATATGACCTGATGATATGATACGATATTGATAGGATAGGATAGGATAGGATATGATATGATATGCTGATATATGATATGATATAATATGCTATGGTATATAGAGCTTTAGTTAGTGACAAATGAAAATTATTTCACAAGGGACATAAATTTGATAATATCTGGTACCGAGTTTGTTATTGTATTTATTACCCCAGCTTTTTTGTTTTTCTCTAAAAGCTTTTTATTTTTGATATACGTAAATGTTTGTAAGCGTCAAATCGTCCAATAGCCTCTATTAGAAACTAGCGAGACAAATTAGGCAGAGTTACGTCCCCTAATTGCTCTCCAGTTCTGGCGCGTTCCGCTAACAGCTAGAATGGCCGATGACCACAGTTATTTGTGAATCTTCAGCTGAGATTTATGCCTGCCAGCCACTGGCATTATAGATGTCCCCACCTATGCTTCAAAAATAAAGAATGATACAGGTAAAAATTTAATCGCTGAAATTGCGTTTTGTTATAATTGGCCATGTGTTAAATATAGGAGATGAATCTAGCGAGCTGTCGCCCACCCTGATTGATTTGGTTTTCTTGCATGGAAATTTAGGAATATTTTTAAAAAACTGCAATATCGCCTCACGTTAATTATCATAATTTCATTTACACACACAAACACACCTACTATTTCAATGAATTGTGTGTGACAGTAACACAGTTGTAATAGTTAGATAATAGAAACATGTTTATAGTGCGTCCCACGGTGAACGCATTTTTTTTCATACTATGGAATTTACTAAAAACCTAATATTTAAAAAATAAAACCCCCACAATTTTATCTCCCCCAAGAAAACCCCTGTAACAACAACAAATCAGCCCCACCCCAAATAAACAATAGCATACAAAACAAGCCCCCACACAACGCACGCACAACCAAAAACATAACCCAGAAAAACACGCACATTAAACAAAAGAGTGGCGTATTGTACGTTACACCAATGCAGAATATTTCTCACTGAAAAAAATATGAAAAATATTTTTCCCGTTACGAGTGCCTGCTGCGGTAATAAGATATGACATGACATGACATGATAAAATGTAAATAGTACTAGGGTATCATTAAGCAAAAAAGTGCTTTTGTTTTCTTTACAAAAGCCTAACAGCCAACATAGAATTAAACATTTTGTTTACCTGGATTATCGGCCTTGAACCTAATAATGGCGTATCCACCGTCGGCAATGTGAATGGTGTCTTTAACTGGAGGGTCAATCAAGTTACGAGGTAATTTTCCCTCGTCATCCATCTTTGTCACCACATCTCTAGGGAGGATTTCACTAACCTAACACAAATAGCACACACAAATTACCAAACAGGCAACATACAGACAACAAACAACCAAGAAACAGGGCCGTAGCTAGATTTTGTTTTTGGGTGACGGGAGAGATTAATTCTGCGCATACCTAAAACTCCTCAAACATTTAACAAAAGGATTTCTGTTTAAGTTTCTATTATTTTTACCAGATTATTATTATTATTATTATTTTTTTAAATTGGGGGGGGGGGAATCTGGCCCCTCTAGCTACGGCCCTGACAAACAACCAATGATTGGACGAAAGCACAACCGAATTACTATATAAATTAGCTGATTAAAGAAAAAAAACCCCCAGAAAACCCCCCCCCCCCCCCCCCCCCCAACAACTCATTATACCGTACAAAGACATTATTGTGCATGGAATATATAAATATGAAAAGAAAGTAAAACATTAACAAACTCATCACACAAAAAGTTAATCATGTTTGTCTGGACGGATACTAATTTATGTTGCCATTTCCCCTGTACTACACGACCAACATTCCCAAAATAAAACTGAAATACGGTTGAAATACAATTAAAATAATTATTAAATAAACTTTTAAAAAATTTGGCTTTATTTAAATGTTTTTAAATTTCAGTCAGATCCATAATTTTTGTTTCGAGTATGTTTGGTACGACTCTTAAACAGTGATAAAATAAATGAAGTGATTTACCTTTGCTTTACCGAGAACCCTAAAGTTGAAACCATGGATGTGCATAGGATGGCCTGAACCCTTGAAGTAAGTTCCAATGTTGAACAAGATCAGCTCTACTACCTACAAATAATATCATTATCATCATCATCATCATCATCATCATCATCACCATGATCACTATATCATGACTATCGCCACTATCATCACTATATCATCATTATCACCACCATGATCACTATCATAATCATCACCACCATCATCATCATCATCATCACCACCACCACTATCATAACTATATCATCATCATTATCACCATCACCATGATCACAATATCATGATCCTCGCCACCATAACTATATGATGATGATGATGATAATCACCACCACCACTATCATAACTATATCATAATCATCATCACTACCACCACCATCATAACTATATCTTAATCATCATCACTACCACCACTATCATAACTATATCATAATCATCATCACTACCACCACCATCATAACTATATCATAATCATCATCACTACCACCACTATCATAACTATATCATAATCATCATCACTACCACCACCATCATAACTGTATCATAATCATCATCACTACCACCACTATCATAACTATATCATAATCATCATCACTACCACCACCATCATAACTATATCATAATCATCATCACTACCACTATCATAACTATATCATAATCATCATCACTACCACCACTATCATAACTGTATCATAATCATCATCACTACCACCACTATCATAACTATATCATAATCATCATCACTACCACCACTATCATAACTATATCATAATCATCATCACTACCACCACTATCATAACTATATCATAATCATCATCATTACCACCAGTGTCCACCATCATAACTATATCATAATCATCATCACTACCATCATGTCATGTCATGTCATGTTATGTCATGTCATATCTTATTACCGCAGCAGGCACTCGTAACAGGAAAAATATTTTTCATATTTTTTTCAGTGAGAAATATTCTGCATTGGTGTAACGTACAATACGCCACTGGAATATGTACATAGATAAAACTCTTTTTTTTTAAATGTGCGTGTTCGTCTGGGTTATGTTTTTGGTTGTGCGTGCATTGTGATGGGGCTTGTTTTGTATGCTATTGTTTATTTGGGGGTGGGGCAGATTTGTTGTTGTTACAGGGGTTTTCTTGGGGGGGAGGGGGAGGTAATCATGATCACTACCACCACCATCATAACTATATCATAATCATCATCACTACCACCACTATCATAACTATATCATAATCATCATCACTACCACC
>NC_054707.1:75351564-75372967 GCF_016097555.1 Gigantopelta aegis | reverse complement strand
TATATCATAATCATCATAACTACCACCACCATCATAACTATATCATAATCATCATCACTACCACCACTATCATAACTATATCATAATCATCATAACTACCACCACTATCATAACTATATCATAATCATCATCATTACCACCACTATCATAACTATATCATAATCATCATCACTACCACCACCACCATCATAACTATATCATAATCATCATCACTACCACCACCATCATAACTATATCATAATCATCATCACTACCACCACCATCATAACTATATCATAATCATCATCACTACCACCACTATCATAACTATATCATAATCATCATAACTACCACCACCATCATAACTATATCATAATCATCATAACTACCACCATCATCATAACTATATCATAATCATCATAACTACCACCACTATCATAACTATATCATAATCATCATCACTACCACCATCATAACTATATCATAATCATCATAACTACCACCATCATAACTATATCATAATCATCATAACTACCACCACCATCATAACTATATCATAATCATCATAACTACCACCACCATCATAACTATATCATAATCATCATCACTACCACCACTATCATAACTATATCATAATCATCATCACTACCACCACCACTATCATAACTATATCATAATCATCATCGCTACCACCACTATATCATAATTATCATCACTACCACCACTATCATAACTATATCATAATCATCATCACTACCACCACTATCATAATCATCAGCACTACCACCATCATAACTATATCTTAATCATCATCATCACTACCACCACTATCATAACTATCATAATCATCATCACTACCACCACTATCATAACTGTATCATAATCATCATCACTACCATCATCAACGTCGTAATAGCAGCAACAGCAAGGGAGGGTGTCAAACCTAAGTATATTACCATTAATGGCGAGCTACAGTTAGTCTTTCTGTCAGATACTGATACAGTATGTGATAGTGAGCCAAATACTTATAGTTAACAATAATCGATCCGTTCGTCCGTCCTTTTGACTATTCGTCTGTTTGTCTCTACTTACAGTTATTTAGTACTTGGGTGTGTTATTACTCGGGGCTTTTTAAGTGTCCATCGTGTGCTGTCCTGTCTGTGTGTGTGCGTGTGCGCGCGTCTGTCTATCTACTTGTTATTGTGTCTGTGTATGTAGGTATTTGTCTGACTGTCTGACTTTGTGTGTGTGTGTGTGTGTATACTTACAGCATGTAGAGGCACGTGCAGCACGTGCGTACAGAGACAGAGATCAGTGAAACACGTGTCGGAGTCGGCGATCGTAGACCGGTTACAGAACCACGACTGGTCCACGTCCTCGGGTTGAGACAGGATCGGTATTGGTGGCAAATCAAACGTGATCTTTTCACGTGTTAAGGATGTTTTCTGAAATGTCTAAATTACAAACCTGAATCCAAATATATAGTCAAAAATAGGTTATTTCTACACATACCTGTCTATCAAAAGCCTTGTACGGTAGTGAATTATGGAATAATTTAAATACAAATGAACTATTGGCGTTAGAAAGAGCATATAGATTTGTAATAAAGATTATCCAGGGTCTTCCTAAAAGAACACGAACCGATTTTTGTCTTGGACTTCTTGGCAGTATATCCCTTGAAGGACATATAGATAGAAACAAATTATACTATTTAGGACATCTTTTGCGGTGCCCCGTGTGGACTCTGCCTTACAAAATAGCAATCACTCGACTACTAAGTTTTAAAAATCAGTGTGGTCGTTCAAATATTGGCTTTGCAACGGATATATACACAATTCTTCGTAAATATAATCTACTGCATCACCTCAGCGATTTTTTTCTAACATCAGTATTCCCTAGTAAGCATATTTGGAATATAATTGTAAGAAAACATGTTTTAGAATTTGGGGAAACTAACTGGCAGTTACGAATTTCTTTGCTTGGTCAGTTGCACGGTCAAATCCATCAATAAAGGAGCAAGCAAATCACTTGATAAATATATGTGCTACATGGAGGCCAAACTCAGTACAAGGTATTTGTACGTTATGTACTAGTAACTATTCTGATCTTTTTACACACGTCATGACTAGTTGTTTATACTTAACAACAACCAGAGATACATTCTGGACAACGCTTCTTGATATCTGTCCTATTGACCTCAGTGCAGAATTACATAACTGCCCCGATGATATTTTTATTACAAAACTCCTGTCCTGTAAACCTCCAATACATATTGATGATGAATCATGTATGTTATATAGTGAAACTGTCATACACTTCATTTATAAAATAACGCAAATATATTACGTTAACAATATGAAGACCAATATACTGTAGACAGTCATGGCTGTCTGTTCTTGTGCATATCTTTATAGCGGTGTGTGTGTGTGTGAGAGAGAGAGAGAGAGAGAGAGAGAGAGAGAGAGAGAGAGAGAGAGAGAGAGAGAGAGAGAGAGAGAGAGAGAGAGAGAGAGAGAGAGAGAGAGACTGGCAGGGTGGCGAGTGAATTTATATGAGCGTGATTCTGATCAACCAATAACCTTTTTCATGTAATTCTCTCACCATGCGTTTATTCCCATGCCACTGTATATATTACTTATTATGTATTTTGTATCAAGTACTATGTATTATCCATTAAGCATTGTGCATTGCCTTTTATGTATTATGTATGTATGATAATCTGTACTGTTCGAACTCTCTACAAGAGGAATAAAGAATATATATATATATATATATATATATATATATATATATATATATATATATATATACACATCCGTCAGTGACAGAACCATGAGATTTGATTTGGTCGTATACACCCTGGAAGATGACGTGGTTTTAGTGAGGTACCTCAGCTTACTTTTAAAATCACTGCTCCTACTTTCCGAGGCACATATTTGTTTTTGTTTCGCATAAAACGCATTTTTTTAGACTAAAAACACCATTACTATGAAAAACACACAAGATTAGCCAAAATTCATTATTTTAACAAGAAATGTTAAAAAAGCTAAAAAACCCCTCCCAAAGGTATTTTACACCGCCTAGTAATTATAGTAAGTACCTTTAAGATGACTGAAAGACCGATCTAAGATGACCTTTCAATAAAGGTTATACCTCTCCTGTGTCCCACACCCACGTAGCTAGCTGCCTTTCGTCTACCCTTCAAGATCCTCTTTCTCGGATCTGAAGATCAACCAAAAGATCCACAATCTAAAACATGCCCCACAACATGATAACCTTCGTTTATTTTATTTATACATGCAACTTCAATCCCTTTGCATCCCTACCCTAGAAACACCTACCCTGCAATAAGCCTCTTTTTGGGGAGTCAACGAATAGACATCATAATTCACAGTACACTGACAACTTAATATTTATTTGTCTGCTGACGAAAAATCGGTTAGTGTGTTACGGTCTTTAGACTACCAATAGCTCTAATGTATGGCTACATTGTTCAACGTGGGTGTGAAATGCGCCTTCATGCTGGGTAATGAAAGGACTGGATAGAGTTCCTTGTTATTGAAGATGGTGTTGTCGTTGTTGCTGTAATCCATACCTGAAAACGAAAGTAAAACTAGATTTAATCACGTGACTATGGACATTCATAACACGTTGCTCTTATTTTCTTTACTATTAGACACTCATCCAGAAATAATCATAAGATGAGTTCTACACTAACCAACTAACCAACCAACAAAACCCAATCAACCCAGTCCGTCAGCTTATCGGTCATTCAAACATCCAATCGCCAATCAATCAATCAATCAATCAATCGATCGATTATTCAATCAATCAATATACAAAGACTCGATTATACAATCAATCAATCATCGATCGATCGATGGATGGATCTATTGATCGCCCAATGGACAAACTACCGGACTCAACAATTTTTCGTATCTCCTAAATTCAAGGGCCATAACTCGGAAAAGTGGGTAAATCACCACGAAAATTCAACTTGATATGTAAAATTATATACAAATGATAAAGGTATATACAAAATTTGATCTTGATATCTCCAGGCATTGTAAAAATCCGGAAAACAAATTTTCACATCTCGTAAGTTCAAGGGCCATATGTCCGTTAAAATGGGTAAATCGCCATGAAAGTCAAACTTGATCTGTAACAGTACGTGATAAACCTATATACACAATTTCATCTCAATATCTAAAGGTCTTCTGAAAAAAGTCCGGAAAACAAATTTTCACATCTCTTATGTTCAAGGGCCACAACTCCGTCAATAATGGATATATCGTCATGAAAGTCAAACTTTATCTGTAACAGTACATGATGAAACTAAACACAAAATTTCAATACCTCAAAGCCGTCTGCAAATAATATCCTGAAAACATATGTGGGAGAGACGGACGGACAGACGGACGGACGGACGGACGGAGATGAAACCTATAGTCCTCTCCGGTTGGCCCGGTAGGGGACTAATAAATCAGCCAGTCAGTCAGTCAATCAACATGTGAATTGAACGGAAGCTAATTGGCACCCAAAATTGACAAAACCCCCAAAACAGAACAACACAAAACAAAACAAAAAAACACAAAAAAACAACAAACAAACAAAAATACCTGCATTAAAAAGAGAAAAAAAAAGACGAAATGAGAACTACTATTATTTTTGAAAGGCTGCACATAACCAGTCCGAACTGTACCTAAATATAACTTGACATCCACCTTCTCGTCTGTGTAGTTGTTGGTTTGCCCGGCATGTCTTAACTCATCAACATTTAGCCATGTGTGGTTGTAACCATACACTTCATTTTTCGTTGCTGGCTTCCAGTCCATTATTAAAGGGTTGAGCATCTGCGGACAGAAAACAGCACTCTTTATCTTATGGAGAATAATCCACGAACACCCATTGGAGACGATTTATCTTACGAGTGGTTGCCAAATGTATCTGACGAGCAACAGCGAGTTGGATAATTTTGAGAACCACGAGACAAATTTGGTACTGGGCGAATCTCGATTACATTTCCATTAACTCAAATGTCCTCTAGCTACTTTTCTATGTGTTCAAAACGTTTACGACTGTGTATCTCGGTGAAATACTGTTCGGATAAGGGGCTAGCGGTAACCAAAAAACCAAAAAACGTCCGGCTGGGTCAAAGTTTCGAAGTGCATCGAACTTCTGACAGAGAAGTTAATACAACAAGTCCTGTCATTGCTTATAAATGTGAGTAGGTTTGTTGTAAAAAATGTTTTTAGTTTCATCAGAGCAAAAACTGTGTGAAATTTTATTTCATCTAATACCAATGTGTCAAGTAACCTTGTGCTGAAACATGTATTGGGAACCTGTAAAAAAACCCCTCAAATTTCGTGAAGAACTAGGGTAGTCATAGACGCTACCCATTTACGGGTGAGGGGTAGTATTTACATCCGTGATGGAAATATGTCGATTGCTACGCTACATATGTTGCTATTATCGTCTGTGAGATTTTATTTGGTGGTATACACCCTGGAAGATGACGTGGCTAAAACGTACAATGCCAGACTCGTGGACGTAGTCTGGATCTCCCGAGGGATCCTCATCCTGGGCTCCCTTGTAGCGAAGAATGGCGTTCACGGTCACACCGTGTTTAATGCAATCCCTGAGACCCACCGCCTTCAACCAGTAATTACCAACAGACTGGTCAGCATTCAGCACCAAGTCATAGCGTTCACCTTGAAATGAATGAAAGAATGAATAAATAAATAAATAAATAAATACCGCTACTACTTTTGCTATTGATTTAGCTGCTGCTGCTACTTCTGAGAGAGAGAGAGAGAGAGAGAGAGAGAGAGAGAGAGAGAGAGAGAGAGAGAGAGAGAGAGAGAGAGAGAGAGAGAGAGCATATTACAATTGTATACCGTATTCTATCTTGCACCTGTCGCAGGCTGGGATTTTGAGGCCAACAGAAAATTAATTTGAAAATAGGAAATAGGAGTAGCCAGATGAGGGTAAAATGAGATGGGAATCAAAAGAGAGAAAGAAAAAGAGGACAGATGGATAAAACCCCTCTTTCCCAGAGTTGTGTTTAGAAAATAAGCGCCGAAACAGAGATGACGGGAGCAAATTAAAACTACGATTCTAACCGAAATGAGATCTTACTGCCACTACGCCGCGCCTCCGATGGTGGGTCTGACATGATCCAATGCTATTTCAAATCTAGGTTATCTTTCGTAGCAATAGTTATTCAGAAAGTGTTTCATCTTGTTTAGCGCTGTCAGTTACGCCAATGGTCGGTTGATTGGGACCTGAATAGAAGGTCATCCGGCCTGGTGCTTATAACACCTTTGGACGCTTGTCTGGACTAATGTCATGGCAACGCCATACACACTGTATGCGTGTGACGTCATTAGATATTGGATCTGGACCCTGAACAAGCAACGACATTAAATTCGGCTAGGCATAATAGCCAGACGTAACCTAAAGTAACAACAGAGGAGGTGGGGATGGGGTGAGGATGGGTGTGGCAGTGCAGTAAAAGGAATTTTAATCCTGGGCAACCGCTCCGTGCACCCTGTTAGATACGACCGCCTGTTATATTTACTAATATTTTCAGTCACACTAGTGCGGCCAGTAAGATCAAATTCCAATTAGACTGTATAGGTAGTACTAAACCAAATAACTTCCGGCTGGGTCAAAGTTCGAGGTGCACCCAACTTTTGATAGAGAAGTGAACACCACAAGTCCTGTGATTGGTTATAAATGTGAGTGTGTTGATTGTAAAAAATAATAGTTTCATCTGGGTAAAAAAATATGCAGTTTTATTTCATCTAGTACCAATGTGTCAAGTAGCCTTGTTCTTGAAACATGTACGGGGTACGTGTAAAACAAAGTACTCGAATTTTGTGCGGAACTAGGGTAGTCATAGACGCTACCCGTTATCTCAGAAACGAGCAGCTTGACCCCCAATTTTCTAATTCACGTTAAGTGTGAGGGGTTGTAGTATTTATATCCGTGGCGTTTATGTTGATTGATACGCTGCAGGTAGGAGTTTTAGCCACATATGTTGCTATTGTTGTCTATGGGATTTGATTTGGTAGTATACACCCTAAAACAAGGAGGAAAGAAATGTTTTATTTGACGACGCACTAAACACATTTTATATACGGTTATGTGACGTCAGAAGAATGTACCCGGATGCACGATAAATGAATCCACAACTCTTGGCTTGACGGGAGCACCATCCGTGGCTATGACTGTCAGTCTGTGTTTCTCGAATGAAACCATGAAGGGACATATTCCCATGGCGCCTATGAAACGAAAACGATAACGGTGGCCTGTCTCCACCTTAAATATCTCCAGAGGTGTTTGCGCATGCGTCAGATTACTTTCGATGATGTTTCTAGTCGACACGTTGAAGTGTCGTCTCTTTCCGTTAATGAGTCCGGAAAAAACCTTGCTGTTGTAAATGTCGTGCATAAGATGCAAGTAAAGAGACATCGCGGTGTTGAACTCGGTCGGCCAATCGTTGACCACGATGACATGTTCAGAAAGGTCATGGTCGTACAGAGCTCGGTTTGGGTCGATGTCTTGAGGCTGGCGGACCACAAAGGCTCCATTAACACCGTCTGCCAACTGTACGCCCGTGTGAGAGTGGTACCAGTGGGTCCCGGCTGGAGATGCTATGAAGTCATACCTGAAAGAATGCAGTCTTTATAACGGAATTCCAACACAGTGTTTAATCAGTTCATTTTGGTTGTCGCAATTGACAAGCTAATATGCTACATTGCTTGCATTAAAAGTAATAAAACGGAGAAAAAATAAATCATATTTAATTTGAGACAGATGATGATGATGACGACGATGATAATAATAATGCTTAGGTTTAATGTTTAGTGAGAGGGAAAACTCTTTGCCATAAGCCATTATTAATAATTATTCATTCATTTGAACATATTTTCGTGCTTATATCCAATTAAGGTTCAAACACGCTGTCCTGGGCACACACCTCAGCTCAGATGTCTGTCCAGGACAGTGGGTTAGTTATTAGCTGGTTAGTTGTTAGTGAGAAAGAAGAGGGTGTAGTGGCCTTACATCTACCCACTGAGCCCTTAAGAACTCGCTCTGAGTTGAAGCCTGTAGGCCGATGGCTTAACCACTGCGCCACCGAGGCCGGCATTGATAATTAGTGCCAAGATGTGTTTTATATATATATATATACATGTATATACATTTTCTTACAAAGGGCAGCGTACACCATGGCCTTTGACATATTGGTGGCAGGACACCAATAAGGTCTCCAAAATCTGCGATCACTAGTAAATATGATTATGCTATGGTCAGCAGTGCGATGTTTTTCAAAAGTGTGTTGCATGCTACACAATGCATTTAACAATACTCCAGGACTTTGTTTAACTCGGTCTAGAATGTTAAAGCCGCACACCCTAGTTCCATCCAGCGAAAATAAATTATAATTTGGTTAATCTACAAACCTGTAACACTTAGATCACGTTTTTATCAAATGGAGTGAAAAAGCAGGTTTTATATCGATAAATACCATGGGAATCCCCATGTCCCAATTGCTTGAAATAATTTTGAAAGTTTGTATTCTGATGTCACCGGTAGATGTCGCTCGAAGCACAACAATGCCTACGTCACGACAAATTTCACAGACTTGGGGTGCGTTCTTTTCACCTCTCCTGGACATGTTCCAACTGTTCTGTCCTGGTTGTATCCCCTCTCCAGATATCGTAGGACTTAGCTAAATTATTGGTTGTAAGGGTTTGTAACGTTTTGTATTGAGATACTTACTTGTCTGAACTTTATTGTTACTGAAAATGTTCACGAACTGTGAAGAAAAATCTCACAAATGAACAACAACAAATCGGATGTTGATTGCGCGAAAACAAACCGAACCAAAATGATAACGGTCACGTGGTATACCAACGTCTGTGACATTGAAATGGAAATATCCCGTCTAAAAATAGATTAGACCTTGTCTGCTCAACGGTTTTTTCTCAAACGTGCGCCCGTTTTTCAGAAATACGAAAAATTCACTTCAGGTGAATGGAAATGTATATTCTAAATAATAAACGGTAAATAAAGTGCAATTTTATTTGTGAAAAAATGGGTTTAATAGCGAAAAACAACGCCGTAATGGTTAACAACTAGCCGTAACTAGGGTGTGTCCCTTTAATGAACCTACTACATAGCTCCTTAAGCATGACAGTTTAACCCCCTCCCCACACAAACAAAGGCATCAGTTATTGGCAGCACACATATAGGTGTATGGGTTCCCATTTTTGTTATGGGGCAGGCTGGGTTTTGCCCAATCTAATTAAAATTAGCTCTACTATTACATGTGGATCTAACAGCTGCCCGTTGGAGCTCATGTCCAGTTGACCTTTTATTCGACCAATCGAAACCTTACTTGCAAAATCATGCCAATGATTTGAAAAGAATTTGAAAACATTCGGGATTATGCCGAGGGTATACGAAATGATTCGGGTGAATTACGAAGTATGCCGGAAACTAATTTCAATATAAAATTTTATATAAAATTCGTTTCAAGACGAAAACCCCCCAACTGCGATGGTATAGCCATAAAATCTGATTATAGTAGTATACAATCCAGAGTTTATTACTGCACTTTTGCCCCTGCTTTTTAATGTTGAAATAGACCAACAAGTTCGCCTATTGCATAAATAGTCTCGCCCGATATTTTTAGAATTTGTATGCTCCCGAATAACGCTATAAACGGCTAAGTGTAATTAGTCGATATTTGAATTGTTATTTATAGATGAAATGTCACCTGGACATGGGAGTCCACGCAATGCTGTTAGATCTACCAGGGTAGACCCAGTAGAGCTAATTTTAATCAGAATGGGTTTTGCCCGAATTCAACAAAAATGCCCGAATCTGGATGACAGAATTTATTCATATTAGGCATTACTACCAAACAGCTATATAGGGTTGCAAACGAATCGCTACGCTTTTTTTTAACATGGATTACAACTAATTTTAAAGGTAGAATGATAAAAATTCATGGTAAAAAGGTTTCAGGTTAGCTCATTTTGCTCGAGTATCTCTTATAATTTTTGCCCGAATTTGAGGTTTTGCTCCATCACTGGATTCGCATATGGATTCACACAAAGTCAAACTCCACTGGCAAGACTTTCTGGTCAGTGGGAAAGGGATGTAGCTCAGTGATCGAATGGCACATGCCTCTGCTTTTCACAATGATATACATGTGTATTTATATACACAGGGGCGTTGCCAGCTTTTTAGAAGTGGTGGGGGGGGGGGGGGGGGGGGTGAGGAGGTTCAGAAATGTTTTTTATTTTTAGCAGCCAAATGCTGCATTCTAGTGTATTTTGGAAGGCAATTTAAAGATATGAGCAAAAATAATGTCATTTTTAGTTTTAAAAAATCATGCTGGCTCAAAAAAGGGGGTGTTTCGTACGAACCCCCTGAAACCCCCCCCCCCCCCCCCCCCCCCCCCCCCCCCGACGACCCCCTTGTATACAAAACCACATACCAGTTGTTTTCCCATGTTGTATAAAACGCGAGTTTATAATGTGCAAGAAAATTATACGACGAGCAGGTCAGATCGCGTAGCGGTCGAGTGGTATAAATCTTGGGCACGACAAACGAGTGCAATAAATAACATAGCAAAACAACTGGTTTAAGGCTCTCTATATATTACATACCACCTTTGTGTATTACAATTAGCAAAAAGTTTGATTAAATAACACAACTTACTTCGTTGGAAAATTAGTTGAGTTTTGTGGAATTGACAGAAAGCCCTGGCTATTCGAGTGAAAACGTAAAAACGCATGCGAGATTTTATATTACATATACGTTGAATAAGTATATATTTTTTATTATATAACATTTAGTGAAATATCTTAAAATATCAGTGAAATAAAAGTGTTACGAGTCTCTCAGTAACGATAACACATTTTAGAGTGAACATTTTACTATTTCACTCTGAAATGTGTTATCGTCACTGTAGAAAGTGTTATCTTCACTCTAAGAAAGCTGAAACTATTTTGCTGCTGGCATTTTAAAAATAAAGGTAAATTGCCAAAAGTTATGTAATAAATAGAAAAATTTCATGTTTTTTGTCAAATATGATTTATATCTCATCTCAAGCGCGACTCGCGAGATATGATTGCAAACTTCACTCGATGAGATATGAATCATATTTGACAAAAACATGAAATATCCTCTATTCATTGCACGGTTAGAATGGTCTTTATTACTAAATTAAGATTAAATGGGTATGTAATAAATCTTAGAACATAAACTGCGACAGAAAATAACGCATTGAGACCAGTGAGGTGCCTCGATCCTGCTACTCATTGCATCTCATGGATCCCAGTCTGTTTAGTAATGAGATGTAGCCCAGAAGGCCTTTATTTGATACTCAAAATGCAGGGTTCCGTAGTAAATTTTGTAAGCAAAATAGTTTGTTAACCAGGTTGAAGAATAAAGAACCAAATTAAGTTGAAATTAAACAGCGGCCTCGGTGGTGTAGTGAGTGGTTAAACAGTCAACCTTAAAGACTGGTGGATACTGGGTTCACATCCTCCTACCGGCTTTCATTCAGATTGAAATTAAACAGCGGCCTCGGTGGTGTAGCGAGTGGTTAAACCGTCAACCTTAAAGACTGGTGGATACTGGGTTCACATCCTCCTACCGGCTTTCATTCAGATTGAAATTTAACGCAAGTATTAGGCACTATACGGGCGGGACGTAGCCCAATGACAAATCGCTCGCTTGATGTGCGGTCGGTCTGGGATCGATCCCAGTCGATGGGTTCACTAGGCTACTTCACGCTTCAGCCAGTGCACCACGACTGAGGCCGTGGTATGTGTTATCCTGTCTATGGGATGGTGCATATAAAATATCATTTGCTACTATTGGAAAAATGTAACGTGTTTCCTTTCTTGGACTAAATGTCAAAAATACCAAATGCTTGACATCCAATAGCCGATGGTTATTAAATCAATGTGCTCCAGTGGTGTCGTTAAACAAAACAAACTTTCACTTTGAGGCCACTATACCAACGACTCTCTCACTGATTACTTTACAGGTAACCATTATGATTAACCCTGGATTTACTCGATAGACAACCAAGATAGCTGAGTGATGTGCCCAGGACAGTATTATAAAATCTGTCAATTATTTAATTCGAAAAAGCTATCAACGACAAAGAAATTATGTATGTTCATAAATGTGATTAACTTTTTTCTAAAAAATATCTATACAGCATAATTGTAGACAATACGTAATGGTTAACATCTAAAGTATACTACTGCTTAAAACACCGTTATATTATTATACCTATTGTGTATTATATGTATATTATATATATATATATATATATATATATATATATATATATATATATATATTTTTTTTTTTTGTCAACCGTTTACTGCCGCCGTCTGTATAATATGTTTGTAAACCACCTTAATTCATAAACGTTTGGTGATCTGAGTTGAATAAAGTTCTGTTCTGTTCTGTTCTGAACCTTAATTGGACAGAAGCACGAAAACAAATTAAAATTAATGAATGATAATCGAAACAAATATGAAAAACAAAGAATGAAATATTTTACTTAAATTTTTCCTTCAGTCCGATAGGACACTGTGTGACGTGGCCAACTCCGTCCGCGTATGGTGTCCCCACCTGGTGGATACCGTGCCAGTGTATACTGGTTGTCTCCCCATCATCCAAGTGGTTGGTAACCCAGACAACCACGCGATCATTCTCACAAACCTATACGATAAAAAATATAATAGCATACTTCTGCCTGTATGCGATGCTGCCTACATGTCTGTCTGTTCGTCTGTCTTTCTCTCTATTAGACACTCGCAGGGAAATGACTGGAATGGGAAGACATGCATCTCAGACAAGTGGTTTACAACTGAATTACACGCTACCTGTGGTGGACGTAGTTTTAGGTGGGGGACATGACAACGGATCTGTTATATGAAAAGCACATACAACGGTTTTTGACTAGTTGTGGGCGAGAAAAAACGTGAAAACGAGAAAAAAACCCAGTCAGTGGAATGGATCCACAGAATGTTCGATCCTGCCATGCAATCACCTCAAGCGAGCATTCAGCCGACTGAGCTAAATCCCGGCCCCTGACTAACTTTATGTGAATAAATCTGTCTGTCTTACAATTCAGGAGGGCGGATTCAGAAACTATTTTGCAGGGGGTGGGGTGGAAGTGGGGACTAACTGAAAAAGGTTACATGGACAAACTCGTCCAAAGGGCATGTAAATAAAAAATTAAAAGAAGAAGAAGAAAAAAGACCTATTTGAGAAAAACTGAGCAGGCCTGGTTCCCCGTTGGATCCGCCTCTGATTCACCAAAATGTCACCATAACGTATTCTCACAGATTGGATTAAAGTTACATTCTCTGGTTACCATATTATAACATCATGTACAAATGTGAAATACAAGCTCAAATGCACTTTTAAAAAAGTCGTGTGTGTTCGCTATGAACGGATATCGTCAAACGTATACGCTTGATTCGTCGCCTGTGCCGCCATAGCTCGGCAAAGCATAAACGACAGCCTGTTGTCAGTTTCAATTAACACGTGCGTTTGCCGATTTCAAATTGTAGGGTTCGTCTCAAAAAATTAAAAGACAAATCTTGCACTGTACGAAGAACGTTCGGTTGAGGATACGGTACTAGAGTCTTTAGTTAAAACCGGTTTGATCTTGACAACGTATTATCGACAGTCGTACCTTCCTATTTCAGAATTGATATTTTATAAAGTGTTAGTAGAACTTTCAAAGTTTAGTTTGTATACTAGTAACACATTAATCATGTATATATTTTTAAAATAAAATATACTAAAGTAGACAATGAACGTTTTCACTTCTTAATTTTACGTGTTAAAATCGACAAATTCAAATAAATATTATTTAGTTTGGAAAGGGTAAAGTTGGGGGAGGGGGGTGTGTGTGTGTGTGTGTGTGTGTGTTGTTTAACGACATCAAAGATAAAGCATATTGATTTAATAATCATCCGACCCCATACAACCGTAAATAAAATGTGATGAGTGCGTCGTTAAATAAAACATATCCTATCCTATCTGCTGTTGGATGTCTAACATTTGGTAATTTTGACATATAATCTTAGAGAGGAATCGGGTGCATGTGCAGGGGGAGGGTATTGGAGGTCGAAACCCTTACTTGCCCAAGCTTAAAACAAAATTGAAATGTATTTTTTTGGGGAGCATGGCCCCATATAAACTTCGCTTAACACAGTCTATAACCCCGCTGAAATCCTGTAAAGAACTGTGCAAAAACACAAATATCACAGAATTTTACGGATACTGAATTTTACTCAAAACTTCAATTTTGTGCTGTATTGGCCATTCTCAAAGAGAATGTTACACCCCTGCACCACGGTGAGGTTACAGCACACGCAGGGGAGGTCTAAGTAATGAATACAAATAACATATAGTCTTGAAAAATGTTACGTAAATCGAACACAGTACCCTCTTCCTCTACCACTAGAGCGTTACGTAATTAGTAACACCCCCTTACATGTAACGCATATGCCAACAGCTGGCCACTGTCAAAATTTCAAAGAAAATCCCCCACTCACCGACCCCTGGAAAGGCGTTGTACCATACCTCTATGGATATAAATATGTTTTGGAAATATGAGATGACCCCTCAATCAAGACAGTTAAATTTGTTAAAAAATTGCGAAATCTCACGTGATCTCTTGTTGGTGAATTCTATATTTGTGATAAGCCAATGAAAACCGAGATCGGTACGAGCCCGTCAAAAGTGTCCCACTTTCAAAATACTGGCTTTGTTTTTGACCTAGATAAGCCAGCGTAGTGAAACCAATGCGGAGTGCGGCGTCATATATGCACCAAGCGTAATTGGATTTTCTGTTCTATATGCTTAAATAATAAAACTATGCCAGGGAATGTAGTTTTAATGATGTTAATGCACACAGCGGGATCGGTAAACACGATGACACAAAACAGATTTATGCAACCCAAACAGACTAGCTCCTAGCACATGTATCACCATTTGTTCAACATTGTAATTGCTGCGGTAGCCTTTTGTTATCAAATAGTGTGAATAAAAGATTGCTTAAATATCTTATTTCTCGCGTGTTCAGGGCTGCAGCCTAAACTAAGTGACTTGAAGGTAACACAAAACAAACAAACAAACAACAAGTAAAGAGACGGACAAATAAAACAAACAACACCCCGAAAAATTAAACCATAAAAACCCCTCATAACCTCCGAACACCCTCCCCCACACACCAAAACAACAACAAAAAACAAACAAAACAATTACCCAAAATTAGCAACAGCACATTCAATCAACAGCAAGAGCAACAACAACAACATAATAGAACAAAAATATACACGAAGAACAAACACCCAAGCGACCCTCCCCCCAAAAAAATATCAACAACAATCCCCCCCAACACAAACAACAACAAAAAACAATTAAACAAAAGAAACAAATAAATACAAATACAAAAATAAAACAAAATAAAAACGTGTTCTAGAGAGATTAAAGTAAGCGTCAGAAAACGCCAGCAACTTTGTGGGAATGGGGTTCATGGATCTATATAAATTAATATTCAGAATTGGGGTATCAGTATCACCTACCCTCACTTACTGCCGTTGCATATGATCAATAAAAGTGTTACAGCTATGTAGCGAAACCACCCTGTTATTACTTTTGGTCTGATACTTGTTCACTCCTGTGGCTGGACTTGTCATCTGTCACCTGTCATCAGATGGTTGTTAACTAACCTCTATGGCCGGGTTAGTTGTTGATTTTTTAGTGGTCTGATGGTTGGTAACTAACCTCTATGGCCGGGTTAGTTGTTGATTGTTAGTGGTCTGATGGTTGGTAACTAACCTCTATGGCCGGGTTAGTTGTTGATTTTTTAGTGGTCTGATGGTTGGTAACTAACCTCTATGGCCGGGTTAGTTGTTGATTGTTAGTGGTCTGATGGTTGGTAACTAACCTCTATGGCCGGGTTAGTTGTTGATTGTTAGTGGTCTGATGGTTGGTAACTAACCTCTATGGCCGGGTTAGTTGTTGATTTTTTAGTGGTCTGATGGTTGGTAACTAACCTCTATGGCCGGGTTAGTTGTTGATTGTTAGTGGTCTGATGGTTGGTAACTAACCTCTATGGCCGGGTTAGTTGTTGATTGTTAGTGGTCTGATGGTTGCTAGCTAACCTCTATGGCCGGGTTAGTTGTTGATTGTTACTGGTCTGATGGTTGTTAACTAACCTCTATGGCCGGATTAGTTGTTGATTGTTAGTGGTCTGATGGTTGGTAACTAACCTCTATGGCCGGGTTAGTTGTTGATTGTTAGTGGTCTGATGGTTGGTAACTAACCTCTATGGCCGGGTTAGTTGTTGATTGTTAGTGGTCTGATGGCTGTTAACTAACTTCTATGACCGAGTTAGTTGTTAGTTGTTAATGGTCTGATGGCTGTTAATTAACCTGTATGACCTGGTTAGTTATTAGTTGTTAGTGGTCTGATGGTTGTTAACTAACTTCTATCACCGGGTTAGTTGTTAGCTGTTAATGGTCTGATGGCTGTTAATTAACCTGTATGACCTGGTTAGTTATTAGTTGTTAGTTGTTAGTGGTCTGATGGTTGTTAACTAACTTCTGTGACCGGGTTAGTTGATAGTTTTTAGTGGTCTGATGGTTGTTAACTAACCTCTATGGCCGGGTTAGTTGTTAGTGGTCTGATGGTTGTTAACTAACCTCTATGACCGGGCTTTGTTAGTTGTTAGTGGTCTGACGGTTGTTAACTAACCTCTATGGCCGGGTTAGTTGTTAGTGGTCTGATGGTTGTTAACAAACCTCTATGACCGAGTTAGTTGTTAGTGATCTGACGGTTGTTAACTAACCTCTATAGCCGGGTTAGTTGTTAGTTGTTAGTGGTCTGATGGTTGTTAACTAACCTCTATGGCCGGGTTAGCTGTTTGATGGTTGTTAATTAACCTCTATGGTTGGGTTAGTTGTTAGTGGTCTGATGGTTGTTAACTAACCTCTGTGGCCAGGTTAGTTGTTAGTGGTCTGATGCTTGTTAACTAACCTCTATGGCCGGATTAGTTGCTAGTTGTTAGTGGTCTGATGGTCGTTATCTAACCTCTATGGCCGGGTTAGTTGTTAGTTTTTAGTAGTCTGATGGTTGTTAACTAATCTCCATGGCCAGGTTAGTTATTATTGGTTAGTGGTCTGATGGTTGTTAACTAACCTCTATGGCCGGACCTGGCATCTGTCGGTTGACGGTGATCAATGGTCGCATGAGTCCGTCCGCAGCGACACAGTGCGGTCGTGAGCAGTCGAACACGTTGAACGGACAGTCGTGACATGCCTGGAAATTACAATTAATATAATATAAGTTGTAGAAGCATCACGAAGGGTATATGGCATTTTATGTACCCTCTGTGTGTTCTTTTACCCCGAGCCGAAGGCGAGGGGGTAAAAGAGCACACAGAGGGTACACAAAAAACCATATAGCCTACCCCGAGAGATGCTTCTACAACGAATTTATCTTGCTGACATGTTAAACCATATAGCCAAATAATCAAAATAACGCCAGACAATATTTGTTAACAATTTATTAATTGATTGATTTCAACTTATTTTCGTGCTTATATCCGATTAAGGTTCAAGCACGCTCTCCTGGGCACACACCTCAGCTATCTGGGCTGCCTGTCCAGGACAATGGGTTAGGTGTTAGTTTGTTAGTGGTTAGTGAGAGAGAAGAGGGTGTAGTGGCCTTACACCTACCCATTGAGCCCTTAAGAACTCGCTCTGGGTTGGAGCCAGTACCGGGCTGCGAACCCTGTACCTACCAGCCTGTAGTCCGATGGCTTAACCACTGCGCCACCGAGGCCGGTACACAATTTATTAACGGAGCCATACCACGCGGACGCGAACGAAACCACTTGCCATTGACGAAAAATAGTTCCATCGATAAACGAGTTTTTACCTTCAAATGTTTGTAATACGAAATTGTCTGAAACAGATATTAATAAAAAAAAAAAAAACCCACTTTTTTTTTATCAGAAATGTATGTAGTAAAAAAAAAAAAAAAATTAAAAAAAAGAAAAAAAAAAAAGAATCGCGCATTAATACAATAACACCACGACCGTAATTAGGTGTCCGAGTTCAACATTGCAGTTTTTAAAAGTATTGAAATAGTGTATTTAATAGTAAAAATAAAATTAATTATGTATACTTGATTGATTATCAATGCAATTTATAATCTAATTATTGCATTAGCATTAACTGGGGTGGCTGGAAACTGTTGGAAATTACAGACGGGGTATAAGAGAATTTGGCTCCGCCCACACGGGTATAAGGGATTTGTCCAACGGCAAACAACCAATGAGATTAAAGAATTTTACATGAAAGCGAGATAATATAAGTTGTAGAAGCATCACGAGGGGTATATGGCTTTTTATGTACCCTCCGTGTGTTCTTTTACCCCGAGAGATGCTTCTACAACGAATTTATCTTGCCGACATGTTAAACCATATAGCCAAATAATCAAAATAACGCCAGACAATAATTGTTAACAATTTATTAACGGAGCCGTACCACGCGGACGCGAACGAAACCACTTGCCAGTGACGAAAACTAGTTCCCTCGATAAACGAGTTTTTAACTTCAAATGTTTGTAATACGAAATTGTCTGAAACAGATATTAATAAAAAAATAAATAAAAACCCCCTTTTTTTTTATCAGAAAATCGCGCATTAATACAATAACACCACGACCGTAATTAGGTGGCCGAGTTCAACATTGCAGCTTTTAAAAGTATTGAAATAGTGTATTTTATAGTAAAAATAAAATTAATTATGTATACTTGATTGATTATCAATGTTATTTATAATCTATTGCTTTAGCATTAACTGGGGTGGCTTGAAACTGTTGGAAATTACAGACGGGGTATAAGAGAATTTGGCTCCGCCCACAGGGGTATAAGGGATTTGTCCAACGGCAAACAACCAATGAGATTAAAGAATTTTACATGAAGGCGAGATAATGACTATTTATAACCGTGTGCCTGGAAATTGAAATTAATATAATAACTATTTATAACTGTAGGCCTGGAAATTAAAATTTATATATTATAATCCCTAATATAATTTGCAAGGCTTTTTTTTAACAGTTTTTGATCGTTCTGATCGCTTGTACTCTTTTGATATGCACTACCGACGGCCTTCTTCAATTTATTTATTTCTTACTGTGTTTACAATAATTATGTACATGTATACATTAGTTCACTGTTCTACCGCATCGCACCACATATCGCACCACACCACATCACGACACACCACACAACACAACATTACGCCACATACCGCACCACACCACATCACACCACATCACGACACACCACACCACACCATACCACACCACACCACATCACGACACACCACACCACACCACACAACACAGAAGTAAAGAACACTACACCACACCACACCACACTAAACCCGTCGCTCTCTGGTGAAGTCATAGATTGTGCCCACGACAGGTGCGCTTGTACAGTTTTCTGATGGAAGGAAGCTAACAATGTCCCATACTGATACCACACTATATTATGCAACCACATTACATAAATAAATAAATAAATAAACAGACATACAGACATACAGACAGGCAGACAGGCAGGCAGGCAGGCAGGCAGGCAGACAGACAGACAGACAGGCAGGCAGGCAGGCAGGCAGGCAGACAGACAGACGGACAGATAGATAGACAGATAAATCAATCAATAAACACAATGTTTTGCTGGTACCTTTGAGAGTGTGAGGTACCACTCGACGGTAAAGTTGTATTCACACGTCCTTGGTTTCTCACCTTTAACACATTCCCGGTTACAAGGGTGGGGCACAGCCGCTGCAGAAATACATACAGGAATATATGTAGTTAGTGTGACATTTTAAGTGTAGATCTACTTCATTTAAGTTAGTAGCATGTTACAATTGAAGTGACGCCTCAACAAAAAGACATCAACGAAACACCCACTCCCACCCCTACCCCCACACACACAAAAAAAAGGAAAGAGAAAAGAAAGAAAAAAGAAAGAAAAGAAAAGAAAATAAAATAAAAATAATTAAAATAAAAAGAATTTTCACTTGTTTTGATTTGTTTTCACTTGTTTTGATTTGTTTTCACTTGTTTTGATTTGTTTTAATTTGTTTTGATTTGTTTTCACTTGTTTTGATTTGTTTTAATTTGTTTTGATTTGTTTTAATTTGTTTTGATTTGTTTTCACTTGTTTTCACTTGTTTTGATTTGTTTTGATTTGTTTTGATTTGTTTTCACTTGTTTTGATTTGTTTTAATTTGTTTTGATTTGTTTTCACTTGTTTTGATTTGTTTTCACTTGTTTTGATTTGTTTTGATTTGTTTTCACTTGTTTTGATTTGTTTTAATTTGTTTTCATTTGTTTTCACTTGTTTTGATTTGTTTTCACTTGTTTTGATTTGTTTTGATTTGTTTTCACTTGTTTTCATTTGTTTTGATTTGTTTTGATTTGTTTTGATTTGTTTTGGCTTGTTTTGATTTGTTTTCACTTGTTTTGATTTGTTTTCACTTGTTTTGATTTGTTTTCACATGTCTTGATTTGTTTTAATTTGTTTTCACTTGTTTTGATTTGTTTTAATTTGTTTTCACTTGTTTTCACTTGTTTTGATTTGTTTTCACTTGTTTTGATTTGTTTTAATTTGTTTTGATTTGTTTTCACTTGTTTTGATTTGTTTTCACTTGTTTTGATTTGTTTTGATTTGATTTGTTTTCACTTGTTTTGATTTGGTTTTGATTTGTTTTCACTTGTTTTGATTTGTTTTGGCTTATTTTGATTTGTTTTGACTTGTTTTGATTTGTTTTCACATGTCTTGATTTGTTTTGATTTGTTTTCACTTGTTTTGATTTGTTTTCACTTGTTTTGATTTGTTTTCACTTGTTTTCATTTGTTTTGATTTGTTTTGATTTGTTTTCACTTGTTTTAATTTGTTTTGATTTTTTTCACTTGTTTTGATTTGTTTTGTTTTGATTTGTTTTAATTTGTTTTGATTTGTTTTTTTAATTTGTTTTCACTTGTTTTCACTTGTTTTGATTTGATTTGTTTTCACTTGTTTTGCTTGTTTTTTTGATTTGTTTTTTGTTTTGATTTGTTTTGATTTGTTTTGCTTGTTTTGATTTGTTTTTTGTTTTGATTTGTTTTCATTTGTTTTGTTTTGTTTTCACTTGTTTTGATTTGTTTTCACTTGTTTTTTGTTTTGCTTGTTTTCATTTGTTTTGTTTTGTTTTGATTTGTTTTCACTTGTTTTGATTTGTTTTGATTTGTTTTCACTTGTTTTGATTTGTTTTGGCTTATTTTGATTTGTTTTCACTTGTTTT
>NC_054707.1:75288550-75351364 GCF_016097555.1 Gigantopelta aegis | reverse complement strand
TTTGTTTTGATTTGTTTTAATTTGTTTTGATTTGTTTTCACTTGTTTTGATTTGTTTTCACTTGTTTTGATTTGTTTTGGCTTATTTTGATTTGTTTTCACTTGTTTTAATTTGTTTTGGTTTATTTTGGCTTGTTTTGATTTCTTTTGATTTATTTTGGCTTGTTTTGATTTCTTTTGATTTGTTTTCACTTGTTTTGATTTGTTTTGGCTTATTTTGATTTGTTTTGGCTTGTTTTGATTTGTTTTCACTTGTTTTGATCTGTTTTGGCTTGTTTTGATTTGTTTTCACTTGTTTTGATTTGTTTTGATTTGTTTTCACTTGTTTTAATTTGTTTTGATTTGTTTTCACTTGTTTTGATTTGTTTTGATTTGTTTTCACTTGTTTTGATTTGTTTTGGCTTATTTTGATTTGTTTTGGCTTGTTTTGATTTGTTTTCACTTGTTTTGATCTGTTTTGGCTTGTTTTGATTTGTTTTCACTTGTTTTGATTTGTTTTGATTTGTTTTCACTTGTTTTGATTTGTTTTCACTTGTTTTGATTTGTTTTGGCTTATTTTGATTTGTTTTGGCTTGTTTTGATTTGTTTTCACTTGTTTTCACTTGTTTTGGCGACCAAACGAGAATACTGTATATTTCAAGACAAATAGATTTAACAATTTTGTCAATGTGCTTCAGATTGTGATATGATTATTTCTGATGAACCTGCTTGCACCCTTTTGAGAACACAAACTAGAAGAGCAGACCACAAGACACGTGGTGGTGACTGCTGCGACCGGACCTTACTTGGGGTGGATGTACGTTTATTGCTGCTAACGAAGTGTTAAAAGTTACAGTGGCACGAAATAATAACAAAATAGTAACAATAACATCATTTTCATCTGAAGTTAGTGATTTTGTTAAAAAATTATTTATATCGACGTTTAAATATAACGGAAGACGCGGAATTAATATACTAACGAAAACACCACACATGAAATCTTCTATTTAAAATGAAAAAGAAAAAGAAAGAAAGAAAGAAAGAAAGAGTAATTGAAAAAAAAAGACTTCACTGAATTAAACATTCATAAGACGTTAACCCTAAACCATCAATAGTATTAAAGGTTGGTAGATGAGTGATTCACCTTCCTGTACCAGTCGCACAGCTGGTAGGTGAGTGATTCACTCCCCTGTACCGGTTTTAAGGCTAGTAGGTGAGTGATTCACCTCTCTGTACCGGTCTTAAGGCTGGTAGGTGAGTGATTCACCCCCCTGTACCAGTCGCAAAACTGGTAGCTGAGTGATTCACCGCCCTGTACCGGTCTTAAGGTTGATAGGTGACTGATTCACCTCCCTGTACCAGTCGCAAAACTGGTAGCTGAGTGATTCACCTCCCTGTACCGGTCTTAAGGTTGGTATGTGAGTGATTCACCTCTCTGTAACGGTCTTAAGGTTGGTAGGTGAGTGATTCACCTCCCTGTACCGGTCTTAAGGCTGGTAGGTGAGTGATTCACCTCTCTGTACCGGTCTTAAGGCTGGTAGGTGAGTGATTCACCCCCCTGTACCAGTCGCAAAACTGGTAGCTGAGTGATTCACCTCCCTGTACCGGTCTTAAGGCTGGTAGGTGCGTCATTCACCTCCCTGTACCGATCTTAAGACTCATAGGTGCGTCATTCCCTGCCAGAACCGGTCCTAAGTTTGGTAAGTGAATGATTCACATTCCTGTACTGGTCTTAAAGTTTGTAGGTGCGTGATTCACCTTCCTGTATTAGTCTTAAGGCTTGTAGGTGCGTGATTTGCCTTCCTGTAATGAACTTAAGGCTTGTAGGTGCGTGATTCACCTTCCTGTATCAGTCGCAAAGCTGGTAGGTGAGTGATTCACCTTTCTGTACCGGTCTTAAGGCTGGTAGGTGAGTGATTCACCTTCCTGTACCAGTCGCAAAGATGGTAGGTGAGTGATTCACCTCCCTGTACCGGTCTTAAGGCTGGTAGGTGAGTGATTCACCTCCCTGTACCGGTCTTAAGGCTGGTAGGTGAATGATTCACCTCTCTGTAACGGTCTTAAGGTTGGTAGGTGAGTGATTCACCTTCCTGTACTGGTCTTAAAGCTTGTAGGTGCGTGATTCACCTTCCTGTACTAGTCTTAAGGCTCGTAGGTGCGTGATTTGTCTTCCTGTAATGAACTTAAGGCTTGTAGGTGCGTGATTCACCTTCCTGTACCAGTCGCAAAGCTGGTAGGTGAGTGATTCACCTTTCTGTACCGGTCTTAAGGCTGGTAAGTGAGTGATTCACCTTCCTGTACCAGTCGCAAAGATGGTAGGTGAGTGATTCACCTCCCTGTACCGGTCTTAAGGCTGGTAGGTGAGTGACTCACCTCTCTGTACCGGTCTTAAGGCTGGTAGGTGAATGATTCACCTCTCTGTAACGGTCTTAAGGTTGGTAGGTGAGTGATTCACCTTCCTGTACCAGTCGCAAAGCTGGTAGGTGAGTGATTCACCTCCCTGTACCGGTCTTAAGGCTGGTAGGTGAATGATTCACCTCTCTGTAACGGTCTTAAGGTTGGTAGGTGAGTGATTCACCTCCCTGTACCGGTCTTAAGGCTGGTAGGTGAGTGATTCACCTTCCTGTACCGGTCTTAAGGCTGGTAGGTGAGTGATTCACCTCCCTGTACCAGTCGCAAAACTGGTAGCTGAGTGATTCACCTCCCTGTACCGGTCTTAAGGTTGGTATGTGAGTGATTCACCTCTCTGTAACGGTCTTAATGTTGGTAGGTGAGTGATTCACCTCCCTGTACCGGTCTTAAGGCTGGTAGGTAAGTAATTCACCTATCTGTACCGATCTTAAGACTCGTAGGTGCGTCATTCACCTCCCTGTACCGATCTTAAGACTCGTAGGTGCGTCATTCCCCTGCCAGAACCGGTCCTAAGTTTGGTAAGTGAATGATTCACCTTCGTGTACTGGTCTTAAGGCTTGTATGTGCGTGATTCGCCTTCCTGTACTGGTCATAAGGCATGTAGGTGCGTGGTTCACCTTCCTGTACTGGTCATAAGGCTTATAGGTGCGTGATTCGCCTTCATGTACTAGTCTTAAGGCTTGTAGGTGCGTGATTTGCCTTCCTGTACTATTCTTAAGGCTTGTAGGTGCGTGATTTGCCTTCCTGTAATGAACTTAAGGCTTGTAGGTGCGTGGTTCGCCTTCCTGTACTGGTCTTAAGGCTTGTATGTGCGTGATTCACCTTCCTGTACTGGTCTTAAAGCTTGTAGGTGCGTGATTCACCTCTCTGTAACGGTCTTAAGGTTGGTAGGTGAGTGATTCACCTCCCTGTACCGGTCTTAAGGCTGGTAGGTGAGTGATTCACCTCTCTGCACCGATCTTAAGACTCGTAAGTGCGTCATTCACCTCCCTGTACCGATCTTAAGACTCGTAGGTACGTCATTCCCCTGCCAGAACCGGTCCTAAGTTTGGTAGGTGAATGATTCACCTTCCTGTACTGGTCTTAAGGCTTGTAGGTGCGTGATTCGCCTTCCTGTACTAGTCTTAAGGCTTGTAGGTGCGTGATTTGCCTTCCTGTACTATTCTTAAGGCTTGTAGGTGCGTGATTTGCTTTCCTGTAATGAACGTAATGCTTGTAGGTGCGTGATTTGCCTTCCTGTACTATTGTTAAGGCTTGTAGGTGCGTGATTTGCTTTCCTGTAATGAACTTAAGGCTTGTAGGTGCGTGATTCGCCTTCTCGTACTGGTCATAAGGCTTGTAGGTGCGTGGTTCACCTTCCTGTACTGGTCATAAGGCTTGTAGGTGCGTGGTTTGCCTCCCTGTACTAGTCTTAAGGCTTGTAGGTGCGTGGTTCACCTTCCTGTACTAGTCTTAAGGCTCGTAGGTGCGTGATTTGCCTTCCTGTACTATTCTTAAGGCTTGTAGGTGCGTGATTTGCCTTCCTGTAATGAACTTAAGGCTTGTAGGTGCGTGGTTCGCCTTCCTGTACTGGTCTTAAGGCTTGTAGGTGCGTGATTCACTTTCCTGTACTGGTCTTAAAGCTTGTAGGTGCGTGATTCACCTTCCTGTACTAGTCTTAAGGCTTGTAGGTGCGTGACTTGCCTTCTTGTAATTAACTTAAGGCTTGTAGGTGCGTGATTTGCCTTCCTGTAATTAACTTAAGGCTTGTAGGTGCGTGGTTCGCCTCCCTGTACTGGTCTAAAGGCTTGTAGGTGCGTGGTTCACCTTCCTGTACTGGTCTTAAAGCTTGTAGGTGCGTGATTCACCTTCCTGTACTAGTCTTAAGGCATGTTGGTGCGTGATTTGCCTTCCTGTAATGAACTTAAGGCTTGTAGGTGCGTGATTCACCTTCCTGTACCAGTCGCAAAGCTGGTAGGTGAGTGATTCACCTCTCTGTACCGGTCTTAAGGCTGGTAGGTGAATGATTTACCTCCCTGTACCGGTCCTAAGGTTGGTATGTTAGTGATTCATCTCCCTGTACCAGTCGCAAAACTGGTAGGTGAGTGATTCACTTCCCTGTACCGGTCTTAAGGCTGATAGGTGAGAGATTCACCTCCTTGCAACAATCTTAATGCTGGTAGGTGAGTGATTCACCTCCCAGTACCGGTCTTAGGGATGGTATGTGAGTGATTCACGTCCTTGCACCGGTCTTAAAGCTGGTACGTGAGTGAATCACCTTCCTGTACCAGTCGCAAAGCTGGTAGGTGAGTGATTCACCTCCCTGTACCGGTCTTAAGGTTGGCATGTGAGTGATTCACCTCCCTGTACCAGTCTTAAGGTTGATATGTGAGTGATTCACCTCCCTGAACCGGTCTTAAGGCTCGTAGGTGAGTGATTTACCTTCCTGTACCAGTCGCAAAGCTGGTAGGTGAGTGATTCACCCCCTTGCACCGGTCTTAAGGTTGGTAGGTGAGTGATTCACCTCTCTGTACCGGTCTTAAGGTTGGTAGGTGAGTGATTCACCTCTCTGTACCGGTCTTAAGGTTGGTAGGTGAGTGATTCACCTCTCTGTACCGGTCTTAAGGCTGGTAGGTGAATGATTGACCTCCCTGTACCGGTCTTAAGACTGGTAGGTGAGTGATTCACCTCCCTGTACCGGTCTTAAGGTTGGCATGTGAGTGATTCACCTCCCTGTACCGGTCTTAAGGTTGGTATGTGAGTGATTCACCTCCCTGTACCGGTCTTAAGGTTGGTATGTGAGTGATTCACCTCTCTGTACCGGTCTTAAGGCTGGTAGGTGAGTGATTCACCTCTCTGTACCGGTCTTAAGGCTGGTAGGTGAGTGATTCACCTTGCTGTACCAGTCGCAAAACTGGTAGGTGAGTGATTCACCTCCCTGTACCGGTCTTAAGGCTGGTAGGTGAGTGATTCACCTCCCTGTATAAGTCGCAAAGCTGGTAGGTGAGTGATTCACCTCCCTGTACCGGTGTTAAGGCCGGTAGGTGAGTTATTCACCTCCTTGCACCGGTCTTAAGGCTGGTAGGTGAGTGACTTTCCTCTCTGTACCGGTCTTAAGGTTGGTATCTGAATGATTCACCTTCTTGTACTGGTCTAAGGCTGGTAGCTGAGTGATTCACCTTCCTATATCGGCCTTAAGGCTTATAGGTGAGTAATTCACCTCCCTGTACCGGTCTTAAGGCTGGTAGGTTAGTGATTCACCTCCCTGTACCGGTCTTAAGGCTGGTACGTGAGTGATTCACCTTCTTGTATCAGTTTTAAGGCTGGTAGGTGAGCGATTCACCTGCCAGAACCGGTCCTAAATTTGGTAAGTAAATAATTCACCTTCCTGTACTGGTCTTAAGGCTTGTAGGTGCGTGATTCACCTTCCTGTACTGGTCTTAAGGCTTGTAGGTGCGTGATTCACCTTCCTGTACTGGTCTTAAGGCTTGTAAGTGCGTGATTCACCTTCCTGTACTGGTCTTAAGGCTTGTAGGTGCGTGATTCACCTTCCTGTACTAGTCTTAAAGCTTGTAGGTGCGTGATTCACCTTCCTGTACTGGTCTTAAGGCTTGTAGGTGCGTGATTCACCTTCCTGTACTGGTGTTAAAGCTTGTAGGTGCGTGATTCACCTTCCTGTACTGGTCATAAGGCTTGTAGGTGCGTGATTCACCTTCCTGTACTGGTCTTAAGGCTTGTAGGTGCGTGATTCACATTGTACTGGTCTTAAGGCTTGTAGGTGCGTGATTCACCTTCCTGTACTGGTCATAAGGCTTGTAGGTGCGTGATTCACCTTCCTGTACTGGTCTTAAGGCTTGTAGGTGCGTGATTCACCTTCCTGTACTAGTCTTAAAGCTTGTAAGTGCGTGATTCTCCTTCCTGTACTAGACTTAAGACTTGTAGGTGCGTGATTCGCCTTCCTGTACTGGTCTTAAAGCTTGTAGGTGCGTGATTTACCTTCATGTACTAGTCTCAAGGCTTGTAGGTGCGTGATTCACCTTCTTGTACTAGTCTTAAGGCTTGTAGGTGTGTGATTCACCTTGCTGTAGTGGTCTTAAGGCTTGTAGGTGCGTGATTCACCTTGTACTACTCTTAAGACTTGTAGGTGAGTGATTCGCCTTCCTGGAATGGATTTAAGGCTTGTGGGTGAACGATTCACCTCCCAGTACCAGCCTTAAAGCTGTTAGGTGCAGAATTCACCTCCCAATAACAGGCTTACGGCTGATGGGTGCATGATTGTGGCGGAACATGCTCTTATCTTTTCGCCTGTGGCGATGTTAATTGTTTTAGAGGGCCGTGTGCACTTGGTTACGTAATACCTTCGCGAGACCGTGCATCCCAATATGCACTTAGTCCAGGTGTGGAGGCCATGTGGCCAGTGGTTACGTAATACCTCCGATAGTGCGGTTTTACGACTGTGATTTTTGGCGAACTGGGCGACAGTAAGTCGGGCCATCTAAGGAAAAATACCGTCTCTGGGAGTTGGGGCAAATTCACATGATAGGTGAGGGACCGCGTTGTGCCCCCAGGCGATAAACGGCTTTTGTAATAAATAGATAGGATTTTAGAGATATCAGGGAGAAACAAAAGGAAGGCTCCCAGGGAACGTTAATCCGTTTGGACTTGGTAAATATATATTTTTCTGCTCTGTTGTATAACCTTGATGTGATTGATGTGACTTTAAATATTTTAATATTGTATTATACCCATATTATTTAGACAGTGTTTCCGGTAAACTGACGAAGTACATTGTAGGCTTCACTGTCTAAAATTATTAAAGCTTAACCAGTCATCCTAGAGGACCTAGGTAAACTGTAGGTTATTGTCTTTATTGTGATAGGTACCAGTATTAAGTCTGTATTACAAGGTTACTGAATGAGTAGTTAAGGGTTAATTAAAAATTAACCAGTTAGGAATAGAGTTGTAATTCCTTTATTAATTAAGTTCCCCTGGAAGCGTTTCTCAATTATCACACGTGTGTGTGTTGTATCACGGTGCAGTGATTAGAATATTGTGTAAACTAGACACCTAGTGATTAACTAATTAAGTGATTAGTTCTGGGTTGTTATTATTTGTTGTTGTTAATTAACTACTGCGGCAATACATTTGTCAGCTTAAGGTTAATACAGATTCCAAAGTGTATTGTGTTTTGTTGTGTTTTCTAGTGAACTAAACGTGCTATATTACACATACTTTATATAAGATCGTATCTCTGATATACCTAGAGCCGAGCCACTCGGGTATAACTGCCCGATACAGAGATCTAATAGATATACAGTTAGGAGAGATATTTGGATAATCGTGTTTTATTCAGTTACGGATATTATAGGATCCCCGTGACAGTGATCTATCTGCCACTACCCGTCTTAAGGCTGATAAGTGATAGATACACCTCCCATTATCGGTCTTAAAGATGTTAGGTGCATGATTCTCCTCTCAGTATCAGTCTTAAGTGCGTGATTGACATCCCAGTGCTGATCTTAAGGTTGATAGGTGCGTGGTTCACCTTCCTGTAATGATTCTAAGGCTGACAGATGCGTGATTCACATCGCAGTACCGGTCTTAAGGATGGTAAGTGCGTGATTCACTCCCAGTACCGGTCTTAAGTCTTATTCAACTTCTAGTACCGGTTTTAAGGCTGATATGTGCGTGATACAACTCCCCGTATCGGTCCTAAGGCTGGTAGATGAGTGATTCATTTCCCTGTACCGGTATTAAGGTTGGTATTTGCGTGATTCACCTCTCTGTACCAGTCTTAAGGCTGGTAGATGCGTAATTCACCTCTTTATACCGATATTAAGACTCCTAGGTGCGTGATTCACCTGCCAGTACCGGTCTTAAGGTTGGTAAGTGAATGTTTCACCTTGCTATGCTGGTCTTAAGGCCTGTAAGTGCGTGATTCACCTTGCTGTACTGGTCTTAAGGTCTGTAGGTGCGTAATTCACCTTGCTGTACTGATCTTATGGCTTGTAGGTGCGTGATTCGCCTTCATGTACTGGTCTTAAGACTTGTAAGTAAACCATTCACCTCCCAGTACCAGTCTTAAAGCTGTTATGTGCACAATTCACCTCCCAGTAACAGGCTTAAGGCTGCCACTACCCGTCTTAAGCGATGGATACACCTCCCAGTATCTGTCTTAAGTTCGTGATTGACATCCCAGCACTGATCTTAAAGTTGATAGGTGCGTGATTCACCTTCTTGTGCTGGTCTTAAGGCTGACAGATGCGTGATTCACATGCTAGTGCCGGTCCTAAGGATGATAGGTGCATGATTCAACTCCCAGTAGCGGTCTTAAGGGTGGTAGGCGCGTGATTCACTCCCAGTACCGGTTTATTGTCTGGTAGGTGCATGAATCCCCCCCCCCCCCCCCCCCCCCCCAGTACCAGTCTTAAGGCTGTTGGGTGCCGAGTTCAAACTCATAGGGAATAGACAACGCATACTCTGGGAACCTCAACGTCAAATTGAGGGGTGAAGATGGAAGCAATCCCACCCACCACCCCGTTCATAGCGCAATATAACACCCCAATACTGACGACGACCTGGCAAAAAACCGTGGAATCTAAATTACATTCTGGATATTTTTCTATTCAGTTTTTTCATCTTAGCTCTATTCAAATTCATGTTTTGTGTCAATGCCGCCCTATCAAACAGAGACTTGTAGCGAACAGTTTTTGTTAGAAATAAAGACATCTGTAGCCTTTGGAAAAATCCACGGGACCGTATCGAAAGTTGGCCTAAAAACTAGTTATATCTTATATTTCAAAAGAAAAAGAAAAAAGAAAGAAAGAAAGAGTAATTGAACCCCCCCCCCCCCCCCCCCCCCCCAGTACCAGTCTTAAGGCTGTTGGGTGCCGAGTTCAAACTCATAGGGAATAGACAACGCATACTCTGGGAACCTCAACGTCAAATTGAGGGGTGAAGATGGAAGCAATCCCACCCACCACCCCGTTCATAGCGCAATATAACACCCCAATACTGACGACGACCTGGCAAAAAACCGTGGAATCTAAATTACATTCTGGATATTTTTCTATTCAGTTTTTTCATCTTAGCTCTATTCAAATTCATGTTTTGTGTCAATGCCGCCCTATCAAACAGAGACTTGTAGCGAACAGTTTTTGTTAGAAATAAAGACATCTGTAGCCTTTGGAAAAATCCACGGGACCGTAACGAAAGTTGGCCTAAAAACTAGTTATATCTTATATTTCAAAAGAAAAAGAAAAAAGAAAGAAAGAAAGAGTAATTGAACCCCCCCCCCCCCCCCCCCCCCCCCCCCCCCCCCCCCCGAAGAATTGCTTTATATAAGATCAAGGACGATGTACTGGACAACTTTTATTTAGGATTACATCGTGGGCAAAAATGAGAGTAGTCTTCATTTCTCTTTCTGATGTCCATGTTTAATGTCGTTTTTGTTATTATTGTGACAGACAGACATACAAACATACATGTATACATACATACATACATCAGTATGTTTATGTTTCACATGCTGGTCGCGGATCACTAGTCGGTTTACGTATATTAACTTTATCAATCACTAAGACAACCGCACCTCTCCTTCCACCCCCCCCCCCCCCCCCCCTCTCTCTCTCTCTCTCTCTCTCTTTCTCTGTCCGTCTGTTTCTCTCTCTGTCTGTCTGTTTCTGTTTGTCTGTGTCTGTCTGTCTGTATCTCTCTCTGTGTCTGTATTTCTCATTATCTTTCTCTGTGACTGTCTCCGACTTCGTGTTGGGGTGTCGTTAAACATCTATACCCTACTGTATTCTGTCTACTAGTATCTTTATGCGACTGTCTGTCTCTCTCTGTCTATCTCTCTCCATCTGTGACTGTCTACCTCTGCCTATATCTCTTTGTGTCTGTCTGTGTGTGTGTCTCTCTCTCTGTCTCTTCCTCTGTCTCTCTCGAGGCGGTACGGAGATGCGAACCCAGAACCTAGCAAACCTTAAAATCCGCAGCTTACTGACAGCGTTATTTGAGACAGGGTATTTGTTTCTTGCTATTTGTGTGTTAGAGAGAGATAGAGAGAGCGAGACCTATCTCTCACACACACACACACACACACACACACACACACACACACACACACACACACACACACACACACACACACACTTTCTCCAGACAAAAAGTCGAAAGAACCACGTTAGACACCAAAGTGTCATAATTTAAAATGATGATTAAACACATTTACCTTTCCTTTCCAAATAGTGATAAATGGGGTAAGACGACATTATAGTTAGATAGTGTACATTTCGAGACAAATTAAACGTATTTGTTGCACCACCTGGTAGGTTAATTTCCCGTCACAGTCTGTGCTCTACGACTGATACACCAAAGACCGTGGTATGTACTATCCTGTCTATAGGAAAGTGCATATAATAGATTACTTGCTACGTTTTCAGTACGGGTAGCACGTGTGGCAGCAGAGGGTTTCCTCTCTCTGTTTGTAAATCATGTCGAAATAACCGTCGTCTATAATCTAAGTGAGGAGACGGTAATAAGTTGTAGTCTAGGGCACCACGACTGGAAAGGTGTAGCTGGTTTTCCCTCTAAGATTATATGTCAAAATTACGATATTACACCCCCCCCCCCACCCCCAGCTTTTTCGAAGCACGACTACGCCAGTTGTGTACATGGAAGTAGAGATGGCAGGCATGTGTGAATGGCTGGGATGGGTGGGGGTGGGGTGTCTAGATTGAAGCGAGTGAAGTTTCTAGGAGGGGGACTGGGGATTGGGTTGGGGGGCGAACGACCCACGAATGGGTAGAGTTCGCCAAATTTATTCTCAGTTCTTAAAAGCCACTTGAAAAGTACTTTATTTTAATTTTTGGCATAGCCACGTATATACTGTATAAAAAAAATATAGTGTTTTCCCTGGCTTGTTTTAGCATGGTGCAGCACCATGCCTCAATAGTCTAGCACCATCTTGCCTTAATCAGCACCATGTTGCCCTGAGATTAAACAAGCCTTTTTCACCAATTAATTCTAAAATTGCCCTTATAAAACACCCCAAAAGGTATTATTAATTAATAAAATATGCCTTTTATATCTTTTGCCATTCATTTATTAAAGCAAGCACATAAATTACATTAATGTTTATTTCAGTTAATTTTTTGTGTATTTTTTTTTATGAAAATGGTGAAAATGCCCCAAAAGTGTTTGGTCTACCATGCCTTGCCAAATTTCTAGGGAAATCACTATAAATATATACTAATGTAGGTCAATACATTACAGAAAAACATAAATTATACATTGTGCATGAATCCATGAAAACATGCAAAACTAAATAAAGAACACAAAAATGGGAGTTTGTATAAAATAAATATATTAAACATGGTAATCTCTCAGATACAAATGTAAATAATAAGTAAAAAAAATCTTAATGTCGCTGTCTCTGGTTAACATATATCATCTAATGTAAAATAAAATATATAGAGAAATATCTATTTCGTAAAACAAAAAAGGTATATACGTGTACATGTATATACTATATACTATATATATATTATTTATGGTTCACCTTATTATTGTATAGTGCTCAACATATTAAAATATTATGATTATTATAAGTGATTATAAGTTTCACGCTAAACGAAAAATTAACTTTAATAAACTATAAAAATGCCAGAAATGAAATCTTAGGTACATGCAGACACAGTCTGAAAAAGAACAATTATCGAGACCAAAAAGCGTCATAACGTGTTTATATAGAGACGTCATAATACACGGTTATATTCGCCTGAAGATCGCCTTTTGGCGTGAAACTTGAAGTAGCGATAATCACCTAATGTATGTATGTATGTATGTATGTATGTATCTATATATATATATCTATATATATCTATATATATATATATATATATATATATATATATATATATATATATATATATATATAGTGTTCTAGCTAGCAATAAATAGCTCTCTCTCTCTCTCTCGCTCGCTCTCTCTCTCTCTCTCTCTCTCTCTCTCTCTCACACACACACACACACACACACACACACACAGACACACACACACACACACACACACACACACACACACTTTCTCCAGACAGCCCTGTCATATTTGTTTCCGCACCGCCCCTGATTATCGGCGCCCTGCCCTAATTCATTGTCAAATAAAAATACAAAATCTTGTTTCCTGTCAAAGCGTGTACAGTGTTGTTACGAGTCTGAATTCCCAACTAAAAAACGTTTGACAATACCTTGTTTGGCCATTTGTGAAAGCCAATAGCGGTAACGTGGTATGTTTTTTCTTTTTCTATTGTTAGTCGATATAACTGCAGACGAGCGGACAGGCAGTCTTATAAAGCTTGAATGCGAAGTAATCCTCACACCGTCACGCACATAACCACACACCACCTAGCAAACACATAGCTGAAAGTAGGCGGTCAGGCCCTTTATAAGGGCCCTATGGGCAACCTAGGGAGACACGTTTTGTAATAAAGTGTCGAATTGTAATAAAAAAATTTTTTAAATTAAATTTAATTCTAATCTACTCTAACTTAATCTAGGGGCCGAAATATGTACTAGCAGACCAAATTTGGCATATTTTTTCATTAGTTTGTCGATCCACAGACTTGGGAAATTACCAATATTGTTGTAAGTGCGTTAAGGGTGTTTTGGGAGTAATAGCGCTAAAGTGCCGTTTTGTAATAAACTTTATTTTCCATATGTTATGTTGCTTATTCATATCTCAAAATCACTGTCAATGCTCAACAGGACATGGGCAACAAATTCCCATTCCAACTTTTATCAGTTTTAACAAACAAACGGAATTATTTCAGTTAATTACAAAACGACACACTGGTACATTTTTCAAAGTGTCGTTTTGTAATAAAGTGTCGAATTGTAATAAACAATTTTTTTTTTTTTAAATTTAATTCTAATCTACTCTAACTTAATCTTGGGGCTGAAATATATACGAGCAGACGAAATTTGGCATATTTTTTCATTAGTTTGTCAACCCACAGACTTGGAAAATTACCCATATTGTTGTAAGTGCGTTAAGGGGTGTTTTTGGAGCAATAGCGCTAAAGTGTCGTTTTGTAATAAACTATATTTTCCATATGTTATGTTCCTTATTAACATCTCAAAATCACTGTCAATGCTCAACAGGACATGGAAAACAAATTCCCATTCCAACTTTTATCAGTTTTAACAAACAAACGGAATTATTTCAGTTTATTACAAAACGACACACTGGTACATTTTTCAAAGTGTCGTTTTGTAATAAAGTGTCGAATTGTAATAATTTTTTTTATATTTTTTATTTAATTCTAATCTACTCTAACTTAATCTTGCGGCCGAAATATGTACCAGCAGACCAAATTTGGCATATTTTGTTATTAGTTTGTCGATCCACAGACGTGGGAAATTACCCATATTGTTGTAAGTGCGTTAACGGTGTTTTTGGAGCAATAGCGCTAAAGTGCCGTTTTGTAATAAACTTTATTTTCCTATTGTTATGTTGCTTATTCATATCTCAAAATCACTGTCAATGCTCAACAGGACATGGGCAACAAATTCCCATTCCAACTTTTATCAGTTTTAACAAACAAACGGAATTATTTGAGTTTATTACAAAACCGACACACGGGTACATTTTTGTAGTGCGCTAAATTGTAATAAATTACCTTAATTGTAATACCTGTCTTGAATTGTAATAAAAAACTGCCCTGAATTGTAATACTGACTTGAATTGTAATGAAAACTGCCCTGAATTGTAATAAACTAATTTAATTGTTCATTCATTCTTAAATACATACACACACACATACATACATACATACACACATACATACACACACATACATAAATACATACATACATACACACTGTTTCAAACACGTAAGCGGGATCGACCGTGTATATTGTAGGCCCTATGCACGTGGTTGAGTTAAAAAGCATCTTTTTTTTATGGATGGGTCAATAGCTCAGAGCGCATTGTGGTTACTCTTACAATTTGCGGGTCATTAGGTGCCACAGGTTCGAGTCCCAGCAATAGGACAATTTGTGAAGCCAGAAAGGATTTAATTATCCCCTACGCCACTGCTTTAATATCTATGTATGTAACAGTCAACCTCGACAAACATGCAATATATATATATATGTATACATGTAATACATAGAGACACACACACACACACACACACACACACACACACACACACACACACACACTCTCTCTCTCTCTCTCTCTCTCTCTCTCTCTCTCTCTCTCTCTCTCTCTCACACACACACACACAAACACACAAACACACACATTCGTGTCCCTTCAATGAAATGAGGCAAAATGTGTTAGTAAATAAAGGATTCCCATGTCCCCTGCGCCAGTGAGAAAATATCTGTTTATTTAATAGTGAAACCTGACATACATATATATATATATATGTATACACTATATGTAGATATACAGAGAGACACATAGTGAAATGCGTCTGATATATATAGATCCATACGTTCACAAAGACGGATGAGACACACACAGTCATACTATACTATACAGAGTTACAAACAGACACAGGGATACAAATATACCACCTCGACAAACGTCTACGTACAGAACGCACTCACACGACTAACGTATACGCACTACATACATACAAGTGAATTATATACTACATAAACCTACGGCTACATACGCATTACACACACACATATACAGCTACATACACACAATTGTAACACCCAGTCACATACATTTAAAACTAGATCACAAACCCATAAACAGAGAGAGAGAGAGAGAGGGAGGGAGGGAGGGAGGGAGAGAGAGAGAGAGAGAGAGAGAGAGAGAGCAGAGACAGATAGAGAGGGAGGGAGGGAGGTAGAACACATACGCAAAATATGTATTTACGACAATTTTTTTAACATAATTTACCGATGTGATCTCAGTGACAATCTTAATAGTTTTGTGAAAATTGAGTGTTTGTTGTCGAACATTCAGTGCTAAAAAGCTGGACTGGGAGATAAATCCTCTTTCAAATATTGGTCAGACTGAAATAACATTTATTATGTTCACTCGGTCTCTGTCTTGTTCACGGTTTGTCTGTGTATCTCGTTGTTCTTATGTTTCAGTGTGTTTATCTCTCACTCGCTGTATCCAAATATGTTTCAGCTACACCACCTCTCTGTCTGTCTGTCTGTCTGTCTGTCTCTCTCTCTCTGTGTGTGTGTGTCTGTATGTATATCTCTCTATGTCTGTCTCTATGTCTCTGTCTGTCTGTCTCTCTCTCTATGTGTGTATGTCTGTCTGTCTCTCTGTCTGTCTCTCTCTGTCTCTCTGTATGTCTCTCTCTCTCTGTGTGTGTGTGTGTGTGTGTGTCTCTCTCTCTATGTCTCTGTCTCTCTCTATGTCTCTGTCTGTCTGTCTCTCTGTGTGTGTCTGTATGTCTGTCTGTCTGTCTGTCTGTCTGTCTGTCTCTCTCTCTCTCTCTCTCTCTCTCTCTCTCTCTCTCTCTCTCTCTCTATCTGTCTGTCTGTCTCTCTCTATGTCTGTCTGTCTCTCTCTATGTGTGTGTATCTGTCTGTCTGTATCTCTCTCTATGTCTCTGTCTGTCTGTCTCTCTCTCTATGTGTGTATGTCTGTCTGTCTGTCTGTCTCTCTATATCTGTCTGTCTCTCTCTCTATGTCTCTGTCTGTCTCTCTCTATGTCTCTGTCTGTCTCTCTCTACCTCCTCTCTGTATGTATCGTCAATATCATATATTAGGAATGCAAATTGTCGTAATACGTTATTTTTATTCCTGGTTTTAGTGTAGAAGCATATGTAGCCATAATAAGAACCTAACATAGTTCTTATTACTGTTATATATAGATTCAGAACAAATATGGTGCCATTTTTGCAGATGACTATAAAGGACATTTCAAGGTCACCACTAAATGTTTTAAATATTGGCATGCCATATAGTAAAAGAAATGTCACAATGTAAAATACACTAAAATATGTTTAAATATTTGTTTGGTTGACTTTTGTTGTTGTTATGGTTATTTAAATTTCCTTTTGTTGTCATTTATTACGGGATGTACACACTACACAAACATATGTACACACATATAAATACAGGCACCCACATCCACACCCGCACACCCAAATCCAAAACCCACACACACACGTCGGCATAAAGTAACTAAACTTAATAACAACTGTGCCTTGTTTTCTTGCTTCTATTTGCAACAATATAAAATAAAATCTTATTAAATATGTTATTAGTGGTATTAAATTTATTGTTAATGATTAAGTGCACAGGTAACGCATGGCTTATGACAAAGGTAGAAATAAATTCATTTCAAGATGAATGGTGTAATACACATGAACAAAATGCAACATTGGACATGAAGCATTTGATGTTGCAGACAGCAGCAACGTGGTCTGGGTACCACTCTCTCTGATCCACTGATTCAAAACCAGTAACAACGGTTTGTGCATTACCATTGCTTGCTGTTCCTGCTAATGAATGGCAGACAATGATGACTGTTCTGAAGCAAGCCCAGATGATCAATGTTGAAATAATGGGACCAGAAAGAAAAACATTTGTCACCTTTGACATGTCTCTATATGAAAGGCTCGCAGACCAGAGCTACTTCACCCCGAGTACAAAAACAAATTTGTGTCCCGCATTGGAGAGTTCCACACGGTTCTCTGTGCCTTACGTGCAATTGGTGAATCAATAGAGAACAGTGGCACAGCAAACATTTATGGCCCAACTACAACACGGCACATCCTGGTGGGTAAGCATTTGAAGAGGGCCATAAACGCACACATGACAACTGTACTTGTCCTTTTTCATTTGTACTTGGCCACCTCCTTTAAAGAACATCATGATACCTTTGCAGCTTGTTCCTAACAGGTTGATGACACCAAAGCTGCATCTTCAAATGCAGTAACAGTCCAGGACAGTGCAAATAATGTTCTGCAGAAACATAATGAATTAATTTTAACAATGAAGTAGTCCAGCCTAGTGCAGAAAATGAAAGACTTTGATAAGCAAAAACAGTCTCCCTTTTTCAAGGTGATGCGAAGTTACATGGATTCCGTGTTAACACTTCTGCTCTTCATCCGAGCTACCAATCAAGAATTGTGGAGTATGCATCTGGCTTCTCTTGAAAAACCATGCCCTCTCTTCTTTGCATGAGACAGGATTAAATATCCACAGATGGTTCCAGGTTACATCGCTCGAATGTACAGCCTAAAAGAATCTAATCCAGAATTATGCCATGAATTCGAGAAAGGGAACCTTTTTGTAAATAAGAGTGAAGTACTATTCTGGAGTGTTGGTGTGCATCATACTATAGAGCATATCAATCGTATGATGAAAGTGAAAGAAGGTCTCAGTGGCATAAGCCAGCTGCAGCTTTGGAAATATTTTTGAACAGCCCCTGAATTGACACGGCTATCAGAAGAAGTGTATGAGATGGCAGATATTATATCTCATAAACAAATTAAACACCACGAGCTTTCAGCAGCAGTTGTTAAATGTCAGTCATATGACATGCAGAAACTACAGGGTATTACTCAAGAAAACAACCCATTTTGTCAGGGCAATAATGCTCTTGTAAACATAGTGACACGGGCGGTTATGTCAGAGGATGTCAAACATGATATCTTAAAAGCTGATGAAGCTGGGAAACAGTGCTACACTCTGTGGAGAAACGTGTGGTTGGTACAGTTAGCGTTTCAGAGAAGATGGCAAAGTTAAAACTTCGTTATTGGAAGACTGCATGCAAAAGCATAAAAGTAGATTTACCTTCCCAAGTAGCTGAATTAAAACAGAACCGATCACTGTTTGCCAGACAGCTCATTGTTGCTAGAACTCGATCCGAGGTAAACTTTCAGGAAGCAATTGGTTTGTATGCGTTCACCTGCATTCCAAGATCTCTCTTCTCTCCGGATGGTTCTCTCCTCCCCTGTCTGGATAAAAGCAAGCTTATTGCCATATTGGAAGCATCCACACAGTACGAGAATCAGCCAACTAATATGCACGATAACCAGTCATTTAGGGAATCATTTCATTGATGGTATGTCTATAGTCGAAGAACTATCAACATTGTGTGTAACAACATGTCAATACTTTGCTGATCACTTCATCCGAACAGTTGCTTACAGAGCTAAGAACTACAATGCAGTGCACCTCATCTTTGACGTAGAAACATCTTTTTAAAAGCCATCGTTATGGTAAGAATGCCAGTGCCTACAGCTATGAAGTGACAGACTCAACACAGCTTAAGTTTCCCCTGAAGACGTTCTTTAGCGGCAGCAAGACCAAAGACTGGCTAACAGTTTATTTAGCAAGCACCACACTAATTAATTTTGAATTAGGTGACCAAAGCTTTGTTGTGTCTACAACAAAAGGTGTTCATTCAAATCGCATTGATGTAGATCAGTTGTGTAGCAATCGTGAAGAAGAAGACACTGTGTTAATCGGCCATGCACTGCATGCTTCTCGACTAGGTAACACAGTGCACATCATGTCACCTGATAATGATGTGTTTGTTCTGGCTGTAAGAAGACAACCACAACTTGGAGACGGTGTATGCATGATAGTGGGGACAGGTAACAAACGGGCAAATGTGGCACAAAGCTTGCCAGGATTTCATGCTTTTACAGGGTCAGACACTACTGGAAGGTTTGCGGGAAAGGGTAAGCTGACATGCTGGAATGCTTTGCTCAAAACACGACGAAATATTCTTGAATCTTTCAAGCAGCTTGGTAAAGAAAACACCCCATCCGAAGATGCGTTTAGTGGACTGGAAAAGTCTGTGTGTCAGCTGTACTACCCACGCTCAAATGTAGTTGACATTGAAAAGATCAGATGGCAAGCAGAGGCAGAAAATCTTCCTCCTACACGTGCTATTTTGAATTTTCATATTCAGAGAGCTCACTACCAAGCAATGGTATGACGTAATGACTCGATAGCGAATCCAGTCATACCTTCACCTCTGAAATATGGTTGGACAATAGAAGATGAACATTACAGTGACATCAGACAGTGACATCAGACTTGCCACCAGCACCCACAGCCATTTTAGAAGTGGTCAAATGTGGTTGTAGTGCCAGCAAATGTGCTACATCATCGTGTTCTTGCAGGAAACACAACGTAGCATGCACATAAATATATGAATGTGAAGCGGACGATGCAGGCTGTGAGAACATTTCAAAGGAAGCTTTCCTGGATAGTGGGGAGTCAGATGATGATACAATTATTGACTGAATAAGGTGCAAATTATTCAATATAACTGAGCCACAATCAAAGTAAATAGCGTTAACCTTACTTTTTCCACCTGTCAAATACACAAAATACACATATTTTGAAAACAGGCAATGTGCAGGATTCGAACGTGACTGCCCGAAACGTTAACCACTCAACCATCGATTAACAGTTTGGTATTAATACAGTTTGGTGTTAATATACTTGCCCATATCAAAATGCATCATATGAAGTAATAACATAGAGATACATTTTAAATAAATCAACCCAAAGCAGCCACCAGTCTGCCGGAGTCTACGCAGCTGATGTCTATCTACTAATATTATCTGTTGTATAATTGTTATTGCATTGACCCTTAACATTTACCAATGTGATGATACAGACGTTGCAATAAAGACATGATTTCTTTTTATTGTATTGAATTGTAATGTATTGAATTGTAATGTGTTGTGTTGTGTTGAACTGTGTTTTGTATTGCGTGGTGGTTGTACGTGCGTTATAATTAACAGGACTTTTGTAGTCAAAGAAGAAATGTTTCGACGAAATTAAAAAAAAATTGTATTACTAGAAACACTGTTTCTAATATCTGGAGTTAGTTTTGCAGAGAAAACAAATGAACTGAAAACCAGCGGATTACCCTTCCAACCCTCCAATAATAAAAACAAAAAGCAAACCATAACACTTTAGAAATAAAAGAACAAGAAATACAGATTGAAAACCCGTCATGTGGATTCTGCTTTTAAAAGGAAATGGAATCAGATAGAACAAACTGCATGTGGGATGGTGCACACAAAAGATCCCTTTCTGCTAATGTAATGCAGTTTGGACATTTTGGGCCGCCTTGGTACATATGTTTTAGAATTGGAACATCTTGGGCCGAGCACCAAACGAGTGGGATTTCCCTCCGTTTTAATCCGTTCCTTTGAAATGGACTACAATGAAGGGTCAATCCTCTTGGTGAAGCTATTGAGCTTTCCTATTACAACATATATGCATGCATACATACATACATACATACATACATACATACATCATAGACAAATGAAAAAACCCACAAGTAAAATATCTAGAAGCCGGGTCTCAATCACAAATTTGGAACTTTTATCTACTCCCAAAAATACACATGGACTGATATTAACACACCACCTGTCGACCAATCATGTCAGCCTGTGGTTCAGAATCATACAATATTTCGGGATATATAGACTTTCATTTAAAACCAATTGCAAATAGACATGAAAGTTTGGTGAAAAACACCGAAGATCTATCAAAACTATCCAAAAACAAAATCCCCAAAGATTCATATTTTGTTACCCTTGATATTGACTCCACGTATACCACGATAGGCATTGATTCGGTTAGAACAGCACTTGATAAGAATCCAGAAAGACCTGATACAAACTTTATTGAGTTGTTAGAATTAAGCCTAAAAGTAAATGATTTTGAATTTGATGAAGAAAAGTACCAACAAGTGTGTTGTTGTGCAATGGGTAAACGTTTTAGTAAACATTTAGCATCTATGTCGTTAAATAAGAAGAGTCTGCATTAAAGAAATCAACCAAAACTCCTCTTTTATATCTCAGATATTTGGACGATATACTTATTATTTGACCACACTTAAAACACGAATTTTGGAATTTTTAGAACTATTAAAAGAGCAAGATGACAGTATCAAGCGTAAGGCAATAATATCACATAAGTTAATTCATTCTGTTTGGATGTGACAATTTACAAAGGAATACAGTCTGAAACATCAGGTTACCTAGACAACAAACCACACACACAACTTCTCAATTGCAAGTCATTCCATACTTTTAAAGGCATTAAATATCAGATTTCACAGAAATTCGTGTAAGAAAAATTATTTCAACGAGGCTTGTTCACTTTCATTTAGTGCTTTAAAAATTCTGCACGTTTTCTAAGAAAAAAATAATTCTGAAACTGAGAAAATCCCCTTATTTCAACCGAAACATATGCACCATACAAACTTCAACATTACAACCCACCCCATACGACCACTTGGTCTTCTGCTACTTGTAACAAAACTAGATGTAGACTTCACACCTTAATTAAAACGCAGTCGATCTTCACAAGTCAGCAGACCAAATTTGTATATCAAATACGTACAGATTAGAACTATGATTTAAAAACAAAAATGTATAATTAATCACCTGTAATTTAAGCAAAAGAATAGTATGTACAACAAACCCAAACTCAACTGCGAAATAAAGCAGTTTGTCACAAGTATGATGATATTTTTCAACACCTCGGTTGCCAATCATTTCAATCTACCTGACCATTCACTAGATGAAAACTTTGAAATAATTCCAATTGAACAACCCCCGTTATGTGGTTCAAAAGATGAAACAGACATTACCAATAATAAAAACAATAACACAAAAACAAAAAAACCACCAAAACATTTGGAGTCAATGTCGAGTCTGATAAATCCGTAGAGAGAGACAAGATATTGGCAAAATTAACACAGAAGAATATTTTTTCAATTTGCAAACTGAAAAAAGCCCATTACAGCTCGTCCAGTTATTGCAAACCCAAGAAATTCAAGTCTCAGGGATATTGTAGTCTCCACCGAACTATCTGCCTAAGCCTGTAACCCTCTAACCCAGTCCATTGGCCAGCGATTTGTTGGTTTGTTTGATATCCCCTTTTCCTAATTCATTTCTAAAAACAAATGAATATTATTTGGCTAATGAACAAAACATAGTACTAGCCAAACACTTTAAAACAAGAATGATCAGAAGACAGTTATATTTTGGATATAATAACGGTCAACGTAAAATCTATTTCTAAGCCCTGATGCAAAATTAGAAATTATAAATTTTTAGAAATACATACATACATACATACATTCCAAATAAATCAGTATTTTGGGCTGGCACATTGAACTAATTATTTAAAAATACAAGTAATGTCATATAACATAACAAAACAAGTTTTAAATACATTCCTCAGTATGTATACGCTGAGATATAAAAACACATAAAATGGCACATTTGCATTTGCGTATGCAATCATTTGCATATACATACGCAAATCTTTGCAGATATTGACATATGCATTTACTATTTAATAAACTTGTATATTTTCTCCATCCAAATATATATATATTTTTTTTACTTATTTTGAAATTATTTAAATGACTATCTTGACTTTAAAATACCATTGTGTTTGTTATTTATTATTATTATTATTATGTTATGTAATAATTCGAGGCCCAAACGCTGACATTATCTATTGTTCTTTGTCAGGTGCAATAAATAATAATTTGAAAAAAGTTCTTTAATCAGCAGTGGTAGATCATGAGAGGAGCTCACTCCCACCAGTTTGTAGTAGTTTATTCCTCTTTCTAGTGAAAAATAAATGAATATAAGAAGTATGGTGTTTTTGACATGCATGCCATGTATATGGGGATAATATATATGATTACTAATGAGGACAAGTTGTTCGATAATATGTATGGAAAGAACAAATAGTGGAATTTAAGGAACTGCATTTAAAAGCCCCACCAAAAACCCCCCAACAACAATGAAATATTTTTGTGGTCTATATTTTCCAATATGCTTCTTCATTTATATTTTAACGTGCTATCAAAAAAAAAGAAAGTAACAATTGTTTATCTGATCAAAAACCTGTTTTATTATGTTTGTTATACAGTCCATTGTTATGCACCGATTTAAAACCCTATTACTTATATCTTTACATTTCTGTAATATAATAATAATAATAATAATAATAATAATAATAATAATAATAACAGCTAATGTATAATGTGACCAAGTTTTATCCAAATGAATTAAGCAAATTCGGCAAGAAAGAAATAAGAAGCTGCGTACATTTTTCATGCTTTGCCAACATGTTAACACACGTGAATGCCGACATTCACCTTTGACTTCTTCATCAGTCAGTCAAATTTTGACTTTCGATATGTGTACTATTGACGTCTCCGGTAGATGCGCCGTATCTTATACCAGCTATTATCCATTTCCTGTAACGTTAGCCATGCATTTGCCCAACTGCTATCGCCAATTATCTGCCTGATTTCTGCTACAACACCACTACCTCGCCCAAAATATCTCAGTATTCTGCGCACACTTATGTCAGTTGGTGAATTGGGCAGCAATGCTGGATCCATATAAATCTCAGGAAAACCAATAGATGATGTGATTTGTCTAAAAAACTGAGAAACATCCATTAGTCTGTAAATTGAAACTGGACATATGGATATGCATTGGCGGATAATGTTTTCAAGAACTAAATTTGGAAGGTAAGGACCACTGTCGGGTTCACCATGGCAGCGAGCCACGTCTTGTGTTTGGTTATGTCCTGCATTATTGACACCTGCAGATTCTGCTAGGTGGACATCTCCAACATTGGCGGCTTCTTTCGTGCTCATGTGTTCGGATATATCAACATCCCAATTATGGCCACTATTCTCCTCTTGTATTGTTAAGTTCAGGTTAACATCATTTGTTAAATCACTTGGTGGTGTATGCCTGTGTTCGGGTGCATCTGTCTGGATTCTACATGCATTTGGGGATAGGTGTTTCAGATACTTTCTGACAGAGCTTTGTATAGCAACGCTAACATAATGCTCGCCATTTTCTTCTGGGTAATATCCCAATGTAAGCAAAGGTATTTCTGGTTCGAATGTGCCTGAGTTAGATATAAGTCTGGTGTAATTCTCACCCTGTGAGCTTAAAACAAGAAACTGGCAATTGAATTCTCTGGAGACAGCTAGTAAAGTAAGGTGATCACCAAACGTTGTTACGTTTTGCATTCTATGTACGTAGTCGTGAACTGATGCCCACCTACAATAAAATCCTCAAAGTATTCTTGATTGTATAGAATATGCTCGACTGCCGCTATTCTAATTTGAGTACCCGTTCTATGAATACCAATTCTTTGCAACTGGTCTGCAGTGGCATCAAACTGGCAATTTCCATATCCACTGGGATCCTTGGCAATGAGGACATCTTCCTGGTGGTTAAACAAGGTAACATGACTCGTTTCATTGACGTTTTCCTCAATTGATATGTTCCCTTCTGATAAGCGTCCGTCATCAGAAGATACAGCATCTCCATATGACTCACTTGTCAAGGGTATGTAGTATTTTGTTCGATGGAGTTGGCGCTTTCGAATCTCTTTAAATATCTTTTTTGAAGCCAATTGTCTCTTCTTTTCCTCACTCTCTGTGAGGCTGGTTATGAATTACACAGACACCCACTGCTTTACTATCTGCATGTTGGGATCTTTGAATTTTACCATATATCTGGAATATGATTTATCTCTTTTCATGATTGTTGCCACTATGATGGTGTGTTTCTTGGGTACTCGTGACAGGGAAGAAGGGTATTTTAGCAGAACTATTTCACCCTTTGCATATATTGAACATGCAAACCTCCTCGAAAATATGTACTTCATTTGAGTGGCACATTTTTCTGAAGCAGAACTGGCTTTTTGTCTGATTTCATCAGCAGATCCAACATATTTTCCCCTGCCAAAGTATACAGTGAAAGCACTTTGGTAGCCTAAAACCTCTTTTGGCTGATTGTTGAGTGTGTTTGCAATGTACTGCAGATTTTTTACCCAGTTGTAACCTAGCTTACCAAATTTCAGGATATCGTACCTGATTTTCAGTTTTACTGACCTGTTTGCCCGCTCTACCTTTCCTTGTGATTGGGGATGAAACGGGCGACTGTGGATTAGTTTCACCCCCTTTTTAGAAAGAAATATGGGCAATTTCCCTCTAAATTCAGGCCCATTGTCACACTGTACAATATCAGGGTACCCATGCTGTGTCAATATTGCTTTCACAGCTTGCAGTACACAAGCAGCACTTTTGTTTTTTAATGGTTGAAGAAATACAAATCTTGAAAATACATCAACCAGTGTCAATATATATCTGTAGTCGGTCCCCTTTGCATGTACAGCTTCCCACTGCATGTCAATCAAATCCATTTGGACCCTTTCAAAAACCTTATTCGCCTGTATACGTTGTAGTGGAGCCTTGTTTGAGAAACGTGCGTTTACACGTGTATGTGTTTTGTCATTGTGTAAAATAGTTCTAACACGTTTCTCACTGACTCTTCACAACATGAAACAAAGTCCTTGCGCCTGAGCCCTTCGATTTTTTAAATTCTCTTTTCACTAACTTGTTGAGGGCAGTCTTGGCTAGTACTTGCTTGTCTTGATAGTAAGTAATATCTTCTCTCTTACTACCACTGCCCAACACCAATTTGTCCTTATATCTCCAAAATTGTACGATTGCGGTTTTCTGCTTTTGTGTTCTCTCTTTGACGGGTACTCTAAATTCATCTTTCAGAAGTAATACCCATGTGCTGTACGTTTCCTCGTCTAGAGGCCTCATCATGTATTGTTAAACCAACAGAAATAGTTACCTAACAACACCACGATCACGTTTATGCAATAGGTATTAAAAATTAATATATGTTTAATAGTTATGAAAACGAATTTGTTAAAATGTGTAAACCTATTTATCCAAAATGTATTTCAAAATTAAACTATTGGTTAGCAAAACTTCACACTATTTAACCAGCAGTTATGGAAAATAGTTGGTTAACGGTGCCCTAAACTACTTTGCCAACATTTATGAAAAATAATGAACAAAACCTTGAACTATTTAACCAAATCACACTTTATGTAACATTTTAGAGAAAAAGTCAGTCTGTTAACATTTTTAAAAACAGTTGTTTATAAATTGAAATAAATGGTCAACAGAATCTAGTTAACCATCAGTTATTTAACAAATGAAATGGTTAGCACTTCACATTCTATAACCTAGTTATTAAAAGAATGAAACAGCTGCTGTAACAACACCTATTTTAACAATAGTTTTGTAAACATTAAAATGGTTAGCAACACTATATAACTAACAGTTATTGAACAAGATGAAATCGTTGGTTAACAATACCTTTTTAACCAAAACGTATTACCAATACGAAAACAAATTAAGAAGTTGGTTACCACCAATATAACGAAAACGATATTACAAAAAAAATCATGAATTTGGTTAAAACCTATTTAACCAAAACGTATTATCGCCACAAATGACTAAACACGTGGCAGTATTTAGCAGTTACCTAAACGAAATGGCTAACACACTTGTGACACTATTTAATCCAAATTAAATAATTGATTAACAAAACCTAGTAAGCTAACAGTTATTTCAAAATGTAACAGTGGCAATAATTGGTTATCAAAACCTATGTAACCGACGATTATTTCGATAAAAAACGCAGTTTGTTAACAAACAATTACCCTATCTAAGGAACCGTAATGAAAACAATATATACTCTTCAAAAAAAGAAACGCAAAAGGGTACAAATGGGTAATTTCCTACCGGTTCATTTTTGTGAACATTGCATGTCCCAAACACATTCCCACGGTTAATTCGTGGTAAAAAAGCTACTGTGCAATAAAGTTCCAAAATGTGAATATTCGCAAAAACGCAGCCACGTGCAAACCATGTCACCACTGCCCGTGCGTTGTCTGCACGTGCAACATGAACACCGACAGTATAAAAGTGCAGGGTGTTCGCTTGCCTGGCCTCTGTATTTGGCCGACAGTTGACAATCCAGGACATGCCACGTCTCAGTGAACCGCAGAGAAAAATGCCATCGGCCGACTAGACGCAGGCGAAAACAGAACGGCCGTTGCCAGGGCATTCCATGTGTCCCCAAGCAATCTCCAGACTGTGGGACCGTTACCAGCAACATGGATCAACACGTGACCTCCCTAGATCCGGTCGACCACGGGTCACTACCCCCGGGCAGGACCGCTAATCCGGGTACGCCACCTTCGGGAACGATTGACTACTGCCACCTCCACAGCCGCAGCAATACCAGGTTTGCGCAGGATATCCGACCAGACCGTACGGAACCGCCTACGTGAAGGAATTCGTGCCAGACGTCCAGTTCGAGGTGTCATCTTAACACCAAACACCGTCGACTCCGACTGCAGTGGTGCCAGATTCATCGACAATGGCCTCAACTGTATTTAGCAACGAGTCCCGAGTTCTGCTCCGACGTCATGATGGAAGATGTCGATAGGTGTCGTGGTGAACGTTACAAACTGCGTGCAGGAAGTGGACAGATTCGGTGGGGGTAGTGTCATGGTGTGGGCAGCCATCTCACACACTGACCTGGTCCACGTGCAGGGCAACCTGAATGCACAACATTGACCAGATCCTCCGGCCAACATCGTTCCAGTTATGGCCAACGCCAAACGCAGTGTTCCAACATGACAACGCCAGGCTCAACAGCACGTCTCACAACGGCTTTCCTAAGAACAACAACATTAATGTCCTTCCTTGGCATCGACATAATTTGAACCCAATTGAGCATCTATGGGACGAAACGCCTCCGACAGCGACAACCACAGCCCCAGACCCTAGCTGTTGCAGGCCGAGTGGGCCACCATCCCCCGGGACGATCCGTACTTGGTTGCTTCAATGGGCAGAGGCAGTAAAAAACACCCGCTCCAGTTGACCTTGGTGGTGTGTCCTATCACAACAATGGACAGAGTGAATTGTGAACAATCCTGCAACCGGATCCATAATAATTAAATCAATTCCGTAATGACGAAATGTGGTTTTGCAAGAGTATATATATAAAGTTGGTTAACACGTAATACGTTTTTAACAAACAGTAACTGTTAACAAAACAAAAACCGATGAAAAACCTCACACTACTTAACCAACCGTTAGGAAATAGATGGTTAACAACAAAACAGACGGTCTCAATTATTGAAACTGTTGGCAAAAGCAAGAACACGTTGTTGTCTTATGAGCTTGTGGAAAACAAGTGAAATATTTTGTTACAAAATTTGTTAAGTGTAGTCTTCATTTAAGATGTATCATAAATTAAAATAATGTATGCATGAGTGGGGATATTAATCCAGAATCGTCTCTATATCAAAACTGACCTAGACACTATGTGCACGGTATATTTCGTCTAAATAAGATAAGACTAGTAGTCTGGTAGTCTGTTTAAAGGTTTAATATGCAGAATATTTTTAATATAACAGCATTTATAACAGTTCCTCAGCTTTTGTTTCCTATCCGTGAAACCCAGTTCACCGCTTTCCTTTAGATTGTATTGTAACATTCAAACGTGCCTTGGGGAGTGGCAGATCTCCTATAGACGGTGCAAAAACGACGAAGCCCAAAATGTCCCAACTGCTCAAGATGTCCCAATATGGAATTTTGGGCGGACACCGGCCCAAGATGTCACAATTCTAAAACACATATACCAAGTGGGCCCAAAATGTCCCAACTACTGAATAATGTGTTGACGCACAAAACTAAACGAATAACAGTACATATATGTATGTATATTTGTATGCATGCAGGTTTATTTTGTTTAGCAACACCTCTCGAGGACATTGACATCCAATAACCGATGATTGATAAATCAAACATTTGGTAATTTTTACATTAGTAGAAGGGGATCTCCAATATGCACCATCCCACAGACAGAATAACACATAACACGGACGTTGATATACAAGTTGTGGTGCATTAGGTGGAACAACTATGTAGATGTGTATACATTGATGTATGTATGTATACACGTATGTATGTATTAATCTATGAATATCTATATATTGTATGTATGTCAAGTTTGACTGTTACATACATAGATATTAATGCACTGGTGTAGGGAATAATGAAATCCTTTCTGGTCTCACAAATTGCTGGAACAGGAACCTGCGGCACCCAATCGCCCGCAAATTGAAGACTAACTACGATGCGCTTTGAGCTATTGAGGCATGCATAAAAAGGATGCTCTTTAACTCAATCACATGCATGGGGCCTATGATCTACGCTGTCGATCCCGCTTATGTGCATGACACAGTGGGCAGACCTGGCACTGGCTAGTATGTATTGATGTATGAATACTATGCGCCACTTTATTACAAAACGACATGTACCAGTGTGTCGTTTTGTAATAAACTGAAATAATTCCGTTTGTTTGTTAAAACTGATAAAAGTTGGAATGGGAATTTGTTGCCCATGTCCTGTTGAGCATTGACAGTGATTTTGAGATATGAATAAGCAACATAACATATGGAAAATAAAGTTTATTACAAAACGGCACTTTAGCGCTATTACTCCCAAAACACCCTTAACGCACTTACAACAATATTGGTAATTTCCCACGTCTGTGGATCGACAAACTAATGAAAAAATATGCCAAATTTGGTCTGCTAGTACATATTTCGGCCCCTAGATTAAATTAGAGTAGATTAGAATTAAATAAAAACGATTTTTTTTTTTATTACAATTCGACACTTTATTACAAAACGACACGCAACACACCACAGCATCGTAAAGGTCTAAAATTAAAGAGCTACTCTCGATTCACTAATATCAAAACCTATATTAGCTCGGCCATTTACCTTTCGACCGACCGTTCAAGATCGGGCTGCTGGTGCTCCCTTGCACCTGCCAGTGCAGGCGGTCCCTCCTCTCCCCTCCCCCACCTTTCCTGTCATGGACGGAGGAGCCGGCCAAGGCCGGCTCTTGTGCCCACGACAGGCGTGCGCTACAACAGCTTGTTCTGAATGTGCACGTAAAACCCTATGACATGACATGAAAGTAGGCCATCATGATAAACATCGACAGAACGTCAAATGCGAAATTTGTAAAGTAATTTTTGCCGTTGCAAATACCCAGACCAAGATACATATAGTTTTAACTGGTGTCAGTAGTCCTTATCGATGACACATTGATTGCATCTTTATAATATGTCACAGAGTAAACTAGCAACACTGGTTATTTGGTCTATGTAGGCATAACCGTGTTTTGTTGAAAGCATGCCTGCTATTTAATGAAATCTATCTAGACCTTGACATGCAATAATAGCCGTTTTTAAATGCAGTGAGCAACTTGTTACAAATATATCTTTATGTTAATGTTTTAAATTTGTTTGTTCTTTTATTTCTTTATATCTTTTTATTTATTTCTAATCATTCTCTTTTCTTTCTTTTTTTCATTTCTTGATTTCTTTTAATTATTTCATTTATTTATTTTAAATTACATTAGGGCATGATATTAAATGGTATAAATACTATATATAATAGAAAAAAGAATAGGATTTTTTAGGTGATCCAACATTTTGTAAAACATTTTAATAATTAAAGTTTGATTTTATTTAACGACACCACTAGAGCATTTTAATTTATTAATAATCGGCTATTGGATGTCAAACATTTGGTAATTTTGAAATTTAGTCTTAGAGAAAAACCCGCTATTTTTTTCCTTTAGTAGCAAGGGATCGTTTATATACACCATCCCACAGACAGGATAGCACATACCACGGCACATACCAGTCGTGTTGCACTGGCTGGAACGAGATTTGTTTTTAAAAGTGTCTATATTTAGTATATTAGTACAATAATATTGCATACGGCGATGGATGTACTGTTTCATCAAACATCCAAATTTAAGAACAATAAATTTGGGTTTAGAAATTGATTGGCCCCCTCCCTCCAAAAACGTTTTGTAAATTACAACCAGCATAGATATTTCTACATATACATGTATATTTATGAATATAAAATATTCGATCATATCCAGCACTTGCCTCAAAAATAAGATTTTAACGTTAAAAATGCCCTACAATTAAATTAGCGCCCTGCCCCATCAAAATGCTACCTAGAACACTGTATATATATGTATATATATATATGTATGTATGTATGTATGTGTATATATATATATATATATATATATATATATATATATATATCTATATATCTATATATCTATATATATATATATATATATATATATATATATATATATATATATATATATATGTATGTATGTATATAGTCAAACTGCCATAAACCAAATCTCGAAAACTCTATCTATGTATGTATGTATGTATGTATGTATGTATGTATGTATGTATGTATATATATATATATATATATATATATATATATATATATATATATATATATAGTCAAACTGCCATAAACCAAATCTCGAAAACTAATACGTATCGATATCTCAAACTAATTTGTTTCTTGTTGCACCACAAAAATTTAATAGATATTGTATTCTTGTGATGTTATGTAGTATTTAAAAGACAAATGAATTGTCAGCCAAGCGAAACTAGTGTGTACTTGTGTTGGCTGTCGAGGTTCCAGGTGATAATTATCGAATAAACAATCAAAGACTAAGCGCAATTCAATCTAACTTATTTTCGTGCTTATATCCAATTAAAGTTCAAGCACACTGTCCTGGGCATACACTTCAGCTATCTGGGCTGCCTGTCCAGGACAGTGGGTTAGTTGTTAGTGGTTAGTGAGAGAAGAAAGTGTCGTGGTCTTACACCTACCCATTGAGTCGTTAAAACTCGCTCCGTGAGCCGGTACCGGGCTGCGAACCCTGTACCTACCAACTTTATGTCAAATAACCAAAACACATACAGCAACCTTTGATATACCAATCGTGGTGTACTGGCTGGAACGAGAAATATACCAATGGGCCCACCTACGGATATCGATCCTAAACCAACCGCGCATCAGGCGAGCACTTTACCACGGGGCTATGTCCCACTCACTGCGGCATTCAGCGTTTTATTTGCTAGATATGTCCGTCCATTTCCACATGAGGAAAATATATCAACTTTCATTATAATCAGTTTAAAAAAATATATGAATGTACATATATGCTTTCTGTTTTGGTCTCTCCACCACCCTATCTTTTCTTTCAATAAATATAGTACAAATATATACTCAAGTATACAGGCCTCATACGAATAGGCCAAGGGAGAACAAATCTCGCCCTGTCAATGTGTATTTTAAATTCATCTGAGTTATCTCTTTTCTTTTCAAGACTAGAAAGGGTTGAAGTGGGTGGGATAGGGGACCGCCTGCACTGGCAGGTACAAGAGATCACTGGACAGCAGTATATATATATGTTTTTGAACTTAATATGCCGAGAGTAAATCGTTACTGGGACCTAGTTGGTGTCGAGGTGTCTCCCTAGGTTGCCGCGGCAGAACGTAGCCCAGTGATAAAGCGCTCACTTGATGCACGGTCGGTTTGGGATCGATCCCCGTCAGTGGACCCATTCGGCTATTTCTCGCTCCAGCCAGTCACCACAACTAGTACATCAAAGGCTGTGGTATATGCTATCCTGTCTATGGGATGGTGCATATAAAAGATCCCTTGCTGCTAATAGAAAAGAGTAGCCCATGAAGTGGCGACAGCGGGTTTCCTCCCTGAATATCTGTGTGGTCCTTAACCATATGTCCGACCCATATAACCGTAAATAAAATGTGTTGAGTGTGTCGTTAAATAAAGCATTTCCCTCAGGTCCCTCCCCTGGATCTGCACCTGTCAAAGAAACGATATGAAAATCTTTTCACAAGTTTAGAAAAAAAGTAAGATCAACAAATAAGAAGCAAACAAAGGGAGAGAACTGTTATTGTTAACATTGTTCCAGGAGCAGACGTGGGCTGAATTCCGTTCGTAGGTTTCTGGGGATCACGTCTTTTCCTGGCGTTGCTGAAGCCATAACCTCCACACCGTGGAAACGGGTCCGGTACTGGAGGGAAGTCCGAGTAGTCCCCCACCTTGATCACCAAGGCTTTGCCCTGCAGCAGATGACTGTCAGTGTGGCAATGAAAAAACCACAACCCTGAGAAAATAAAGAGCAGAAGTAGAAACAAAAGAATAAATAATTAATTTGTTCAGTTATAAATGCATAATTGATTAATTAATTAATGCATTATGCTAATTAAGATAAGATACGACATAAGACATGCTAATATAAGATATGAAATAGTAATAAATGAATAAATAAATAAATACATTAATTAAAGGTAAAGTAGAATTTTAACTTGAACACAATTGACGTTAATTATTTGTTTTAATATTTCTGTTTCTTTTAAAACCATTAAACCATTATACCAAAATATGTTATAATCCCAATGTTTTCATGTTGATGTGGACGTCTGCGGACAAACAGAAATCAATATTTATTGTGTATAAATATATTTATGGCAAATCTAGATCCGTGTTTAAGCACTAATCAGGATTCGCGTTTTAGTGCCAAGCTCTTTCTAACTTTGCTAAGAGTTATCTTCCTTGTAACATTTTGGCGCGGAAAAAATAGAAAAGAAATTGTTCGTGCTCATCATTTGAATCCTTTTTTGCTAGATCACATTGATTTATTTGGTAACCCCGTTATGTTTATTGTCTAATTGGTTTGTTTTTCACTGGGCTAAGATAGTTTGGACGGTAAGTCATGTCGGTTCTTTTTATCGGCAGTTCGCATGTTCGTCGCATACATGCATATATTCTCAGACATCCCGTTAAAAGATTTTAATACAAATAAGCAGGTCCGGTTTTTTGGCATTGGAGGTGGGAAAGTTTTTAACAATACACATGTAACTCGTTTGGAACGACGTGTTATGGAAATTCGCCCGTCTCATTTAATAGTTCAATTGAGGGGTGGGTGGGGGGTGGGGGTGGGTGGGGGGTGGGGGTGGGGGTAATGATCTCGACAGCTCGGAAGTAGACGAGGAGCGGACACAAGAGTTGATTTTACGTCTGGTAGCATTATGTGATAGTTATAGATGTAGGTATAGTATTGCCAGAGTAACAATTTTTCAATTACTCCCCCGACAGGTAACGAGATCATGCTTTCCGGACCGGTACAACCAATTGGTGTTTTATGCCAATGCTTTCCTGAAAGCTGAGTTAAGAGCACACACCACTGTATTTTATTGGAAGTTAAAAGGGGTTAAAAATAGCAAGTTGTCAATATTTTGTGATGGTGTTCATTTCAATGAGCTTGAATCATACAAATATTTCAGAAACATTCGTGGAGCAATTTTACAAGGTCCCTAAAAATATTCCTATTACTGAAGGTTATCTACCATATTCTGTACGGTACTTTTATGGTTACACAGTATATTGGGTTGGTCAACTAGGTTGGCTTCAGATTACCGAACATGTGCTAACACTAGTTAATTCGGTAGATTTATTTGTTGCAGTAGTATGGCCTTACTGAGTAATTAAGATACAGGTAATAGTACTATTTGCTTTGGTCACTAAAACATTCGGTGATTTGCATCTGCTGTACAGAGGTGCACCAGTCCCACACATACAGTGGCGGTATGAGCGGGATTGGTCGTGTCACTTCGTACAATGATGAGTTGCAACACAGTGTTGGTTATATACGTAATTCAGATCGTGTGTGATTTGCAATTGCTGTACAGAGGTGCACCAGTCTTTCGTGTACAGTGGGGGTGCACGTGGGAATGGTCGTGTCATTTCGTACATTTATGTTGCAACACCGTGTTGGTTATATACATAATTCAGATTGCGTGTGATTTGCAACTGCTGTACAGAGGTGCACCAGTCTCGCGTCTACAGTGGGGGTACACATGGGAATGGTCGTGTCATTTCGTACAATTATGAGTTGCAGCGCAACATTGATTTTGAACATAGTCAGATTGCACATAATTTGCAACTGCTGTACCAAGGTGCACCAGTCTCTCATGTACAGTGGCAGTACACTTGGGAGTGGTCGTGTCACTTTGTACAATTATGAGTTGCAGTGCAAGTTTGGCTTCGAATAGGGTTCAGAATGGACATGGATTTGCAACTGCTGTTCAGTCTCACAAATACAGGGGTGGTACGTGTGTGTACACTGGTCGGGTCACTTCATACAATTACGAGTTGCAAACAGGTCAGGCTTTAATCATGTTTCAGATTACGAGTGATTTGCAACTGCTGTACAGAGGTGCACCAGTCACACATGTTCAGTGGTGGTAGGTGTGTCGTGTCACTTTCTACAATTACAAGTTGCAGCACTGGGTTTGATTCTTACATATATTGGAATGCACATAGGAACCGCTGCTAAGAGATGCATTAAAGTGTGCTCGAAACACTATAGGTCGTTTGTGTTCTTGTTTTCTAGCCTAAAACACAAACTTGATTATATGGTATTTGTTTGCATCGGTCTCGTGCTCCGATTGTACATGCATACTGGAACACAAAATTGATTATATAATACTTTGGTTGTGTTAGTACAGATATATTGTCTAGTTAGTAGAGGAAGGAATGTTTATTGCCTTCTCCTTATTTATATTTTGTATTAAATTAATTCGCTGTATATTTTCTACATTATTGGACATGTGCCATGGCACCTACGCAAAGACCTGTACCTCCCAAAAAATAGAAACGGTTACAACTGCGTCGTGAGAAGGCTTCAAGGGGTCCAGAGGCTACCAGTTCATCTAGTACATCAGGTACTGCAACGGGTGGCAATGTGGAAACATTAGCAGGTAACCTAGCACAGCAAATTAAATTGCAGACCACAGCAGCTATACCTGAAATAGCACATGCCGTGGCTAACACTTTAAAAAATGATAGTTTGACCTTGAACTTGCAGAGCGAGCAGAACAATCCAAGGCCAGATGAGCAGCTGGAATCGTTCCTGTTGTCAACATGCCCACAAGATAATGGTGAAGCATCAACCATACTGAATCCAGGTTTAAGTACGGTGGGTGCTGCAGGATTTGACAACCATAGCATGCCATTGGGGTTGGGGGTTGATGCTAAAACTAAGGCAAATATTTGGGCAACCGAATACATTGACTTTGGCATACTCGTTAATCAGGCTAACCTAAAACAGAAATTTACTGTAGTTGAGCAGGAAGGTCAAATGGCCTTTGTCAAACAATCCCCATCACAGTTTAAGTTTGTCTCAGTGATGCAGTGGATTTCTGCATTTCATATGTTTGTTGGCATTTACTGTCAGAAACATCCCCAAGAAGCTTGTGCTCTAATGAAGTACGGTTATCCATTCAAACGCTTGCGAAGCAAACATGTGACTATGCAGCCTTGCAGTACGACAGGAAATTTCGACAGTGGCGTGAATCATGCCCTGATCAACTGCACTGGGATCAGTTGAATCCCGAGTTATACCAAGAGGCTTTAGCAACTGGCATTAATAATAAATTGCGGCGTGACTGGCAGATCCGCGATAACAATCGCAAACGGTCCCACTCGGGATCACAGGTTTGTTTTCGCTACAACAGTTCCAACAGTTGCACCAAAGGTCGGCTATGTTCCTTTCAACACGTCTGCCAAAAGTGTGGTGGCCAGCACCCAAAATCATCCTGCTCAACCAATGGCCAACCATGAGGTCAGCCCAGGACAGCAACTCTGCCAGTCAGTCGGCAAATAGCAACCACCCATTGGCCCCTATCAAAGTGGATAGGTTACAGTTTTGGCTAGATGGATATCCCATCAGTGAAAAACTCTTCATTGTCAATGGTTTCAGTTTTGAATTTTGTATTCCATACAGAGGTAACAGACAACATAGATTATCAAAAAACCTTAGATCAGCTCAGGTAAACTTAGATATTTTAGAAAAAAAGATTAAACAAGAATCTCAACTAGGACGCATAGAAGGTCCATTTTCAGATATCCCCTTTCCATGTCTTCCAAGTTTCACCACTTGGCTTAGTTCCCAAAAAATAACCTGGGGAATATAGGGTCATCCACCATCTATCATATCCTGAAGGTAATTCTATTAATGACGGTATCCCTAAAGACGTATGTTCAGTGCAATACCAAACCATAGAAGATGCACTAAAATTGATCAAGCATTTTGGTCCTGGGTGTTTACTGGCTAAAACTGACATCGAGAATGCCTTTAGGATTATCCCCATCCATCCTAGGGATTATGACCTCCTGGGTTTTTCCATTAAGGGACAATTTTTCTATGACAAGATGCTTCCGATGGGTTTAAGTTACTCTTGTCATCTTTTTGAACGGGTTAGCTGTGCCTTACATTGAATTATGGAAACTAAATTACTATCAAAAGGTTGTGTTCATGTGTTAGATGATTTTCTCTTTATTGGTCCACCTAACAGTGTTGTCGAAAAAGTCTGGATGCTTTTTTACATCTTTCTCGAGACCTGGGGGTTCCTATAAAATCGGAGAAAACAGTTCTACCTACTACTACCATTACTCTTCTGGGGTTGGAATTGGACACTGGCTATGGAGATAAGACTTCCAACAGAAAAAGTCTGCAAACTTAGGATGGCATTGTCGGAATTCAAAAGAAAGAAAAAAGCTTCGCTTTTCGAATTACAGTCCCTCATTGAGTTACTCAATTTTGCCTGTTCAGTGGTTACTCCTGGTCGGGTATTCTTGAGGCGAATCATTGACCTTACAACTGGTTTTAAAAAACCTCACCACAGGAGGAGAATAAATAAAGAGGCCAGAGCTGATTTTCAGGCTTGGTCATCTTTTATTGATGAGTTTAATGGGAGAGCAGTTCTTTTGAATGATATTTTTGAACCTTCAGATACATTGTGTGTGTATACCGACGCCAGTGATTTGGGCTTTGGAGGAACCTTCCAAACCAAATGGTTCTTTAATCATGGTGAAAGTGATTGGGTGTTTTATCGCATAACAGTTGGGGAACGTTTTCCTATCGTCGTAGCTGTAGAGTTATGGGCCCATGAGTTGAAGGATAAATGTGTTATGTTTTACTCTGACAATGCAGCAGTAGTGCACATAATTAACAACCAAACATCAAAAGATCCGGTAATCATGAAGCTGTTACGCAGGCTTATCCTGATTTTATTACATAACAACATCATGTTTAAAGCATCACACATTCCAGGATTGCAAAATGTAGCAGCTGATCTACTTTCTCGGTTACAGGTTCAGCAGTTCGAAACACGTTTTCCTCAGATGGCCAAGCTGCCCACAGAGATACCACCCATACAAATCAACTGAAGAAGAATAGCTTCGAAGTTGTTGTTGTCAGCATTGTCACCCACCTCCAGACAGGCATACGGACATGCTTTTATGGTATATAGGCAATTTGTCATCAATCAGTTTCCCCAAAAACCCATATTACCAGCTTCACTTGAAATGGTAATGTTATTCATTGCCAGTTGCTATCAAGATATTACCAACATTTCATTATTCGTAAAACTTTGCAGGGCTTTACTAAACTCCGTGCAACTCCTGACCATCGACTGCCTATTACCCCTCAGGTACTCGAACAACTAGTGTTTTCCTTACAGTTCACTTGCAGTTCCCAGTTTTTACAACTCATGTTACAGGCAATGTATCTTCTGACTTTTCGTGCCTTTTTACAGATAGATGAAATTACCGGACCTACTCCACCATCTGGTAATAGCCTAACCTTTGCTGATGTTAAATTTAAAATGGACGACACTCGTTTCCCAAGGTCATTGGAGATTTGTATGAAACAATACAAGCATAGCACGGGGAAACATTTACCACTGATCATTTTGGAGTAAAATTCTAACACACCTCAGCTGTGTCCTGTTAAAGCAATCTGGAACTTTGTGAGGATTCGCAAACATCATTCGTTCTCTGCCCCTCATTTTTCTTTTATGGATGGTACGGCAGTGTCTCGTCAGTTTTTCTCAAGGCAGTTAAGGCTCTCTTCAATGGTCAGGCTTGAGCACTAGTGAGTACAAGGGACATAGCTTGCGCATTGGAGCCGCTAGTACAGCGGCCATGATGGGAATTTCCGAGGACCAGATTCGTACCATGGGGCGATGGCATTCTCATGCATTCAAGAAGTACATCCGCATACCATCCCTGCATTTAAATGAGCATATGTAACAGTTCAGTCCTACACACAGGTTTAACTATAAAGATTTTAAATCTCGGCTGATTCCGAGTCATTAGCTAGATGGCAACTAAGGCCTTCTTTGCAGGAGATACTGTTGTCAAGTGCCACACAGCTGTATAGACAATTGTCAGACTAGTTCATTTGCAAACCTGGGAACAGGGGCCTCGGTTACAAGGTACTGATTCAAGTTAGAAACCTTAAATATATACTTTTTCTTGACTCTCTTATATTAGTTAACCTAAGTATATGGCCTGGGGACCACGGCCTTGGCTATACTAAATATCATGTATGTTCTTTCTTTACACACGTCCATTTTATGGTCTACAATGATATGTTCAAGGGTTATTTTGTTTATTTGTTATTATTTTGTAGATGAGGTCAGCTCCAGCGACCTAGGGACAAGGGCCCTGGTCAATCTGGATTGTTACCTTAGTTGGTAAGGCACGGGAATTAATTACATTCCAACTTGTATTCGTCCATAAAAGCCTGGGGTCAAGGGCCTTGGCTGCGTTAGTTTTGATTTTACGATGATCGCTGTACACGTATCTTGCCTTCACTGCATGGGGACTTGGGCCTCGGCAGTATTATTTTTCATGGATATCTAATTCTCTTAAGAGGTATCGGAGAGTAGGCAAATGTGAAAACCCAAAACAGTGGCACAGAAAAGGTTGTGGATGGGGGTGATTTGTATTGAATACAAATCTGTGGCGGGTATTTGAACCCCATCTTTCATGGTTCACTGAAAATGTTGGATTTTGAATATAACATTTTCCGTCATTTATCAATAAATGGCCTTTTTGAATTCATTTGGCGTGTTTGTGTTTTATTCACCGCTAATCATAAAACAGAGCACATCCTTTTCTGGAGATTGACGAAGATTAATACTAATATGGGCTGGGGGTACATTTGTTTATAAAAGCTTTGAAATATGCAGTTTATGTTCAACAGAATGAAAAGAAAGTGTTGAGTGGCCTTACGCCAGTTATGATGCCCCCCACCCCCCAACATGTTTAAACACCAAAACGAAATTTTAAAACGTGGGGTGTCAATAAGCAAACATCGGTTTTCTTTTGTTTAGAGTCGCCATATGAATTATAGTTTATAGGGTACCAGCATAATAGTTAGCTTTAGAAATGTTTTACCTGGATTATCAGCCTTGAACCTAATGATTGCGTATCCACCGTCCGTAATGAGAAGGGTGTCTTTAATAGGAGGGTCGATCAAGTTACGATGTAGTTTTCCTTCGTCATCCATCTTTGTCACAACATCTCGATGAAGAATTGTACTAACCTAAGAAAAACAAATTGAAACAAGACACATGAACTACCAAACAAAAACAAACAAACAACGATCAAGGAGCGGACGAACGAACAACCGAATGAACGAATTACTAGAAATATTGGCTGATTTTAAGCAAGGTACTGGACATCCCCCCCCCCCCCCCACCCCCCAAATATTATACAGTACAACGGACGGAAAAGAACAAGGAAATGTTTTATTTAACGACGCACTCAACACATTTTATTTACGGTTATATGGTGTCAGATATACAGATATACCATACAGATATTGAGAGAGGAAACCCGCTGTCGCCACTTCATGGACAACTCTTTTCGATTAGCAGCAAGGGATGTTTTATATGCACCATCCCAGACAGGGTAGTACATACCAAGACCTTTGATAGCCAGTTGTATGCTCCCGAATAACGTTATAAAAGGCGAAGTGTAATTGGTCGATATTTAAATTGTTATTTATAGATGAAATTTCACCTGGACATGGGAGTCCATGCAATGCTGTTAGAATCTACTGGTGAGACCAGTAGAGCTAATTTTAATCAGATTGACACTTACAAACTAATGACACAAATAAATTGTTTTATAATTGTTGTTCGCGCAGAACCTAATTTATGTTGAAATTGTGCCTGTTATACACAATCCATATAAATGAAAAAAATTAACATGAAATTAAAATAGTTAAACTGACGTGTGTTTTTTTTCGCTAATATTATACGGACCGTAGCGCGGTTTCGACCGGTCTCGGTGGCGTCGTGGTTAGGCCATCGGTCTACAGGCTGGTAGGTACTGGGTTCGGATCCCAGTCGAGGCATGGAATTTTTAATCCAGATACCGACTCCAAACCCTGAGTGAGTGCTCCGCAAGGCTCAATGAGTAGGTGTAAACCACTTGCACCAACCAGTGATCCATAACTGGTAAACAAAGGCCATGGTTTGTGCTATCCTGCCTGTGGGAAGCGCAAATAAAAGATCCCTTGCTGCTAATCGGAAAGAGTAGCCCATGTAGTGGCGACAGCGGGTTTCCTCTCAAGATCTGTGTGGTCCTTAACCATATGTCTAACGCCATATAACCGTAAATAAAATGTGTTGAGTGCGTCGTTAAATAAAACATTTCTTTCTTTCTTTTTTAGCGCAGTTTCGCGACATAATTATCGCGAATAACGGGTGCTACCTGCAGTGCGAATCTGCAGTTAAAATCATGCCAGCGTATACATTTCGCGACTTTGTACACATCCCGGTTTACAATAATTTAACTTAAATTTTATAAAATAATTCCCATAGAATTTTTTTTTCGAGTTCTTCCATTGGGGATATTATTTGATATCATCCTTAAACAATGATAAGATAAATAGCGAATAACTGTTTACTATTTCAAGATATGTTTTATCCTTCAAATTTTAGAATGGCGAATGCTGAGAGGCTCTGCACTGCGACATTCGCCATTCACGAGACGTAGTCCAGTGGTAAAGTGCTCGCTCGGTTTGGGATCAATCCCCGTCAGTGGGGCCCATTGGGCTATTTCTCGCTCCAGCCAGAGCACCACGACTGGTATATCAAAGGCCGTGGTATATGCTATCCTGTCTATGGGATGGTGGATATAAAAGATCCCTTGCTGCTAATCGAAAAGAGTAGCCCATGAAGTGGCGACTGCGGATATCCTCTCAATATCTTTGTAGTCCTTAACCATATGTCTGACGCCATATAACCGTAAATAAAATGTGTTGAGTGCGTCGTTAAATAAAACATTCCTTTGTTTGTTTGTTTGTTTCGCCATTGTAACCTTCGCAGGATAAAGCCAATATCTCGAGACACTCACCAGCTATTGTATTTATTTATCCTGCAATCCTATATAATTATAATAAGAGAGATAATTGACATGGACAGTCTTATTTTATATCTTTTCCATTCTATAGATTAGAACCTGCCTCGGTGGTGTCGTGGTTAAGCCATCGGACATAAAAAAGTAAAGTTTGTTTTATTTAACGACGCCACTAGAGCACATTTTACCTTATCATCGGCTATTGGACGTCAAACATATGGTCATTCTGACAGTGGTTTTTTTAGGGAAACCCGCTGTCGCCACATAGGCTACTCTTTTACGACAGGCAGCATGGGGTCTTTTATTTGCACTTCCCACAGGCAGGATAGCACAAACCATGGCATTTGTTGAACCAGTTATGGACCACTGGTCGGTGCAAGTGGTTTACACCTACCCATTGAGCCTTGCGGAGCAGTCACTCAGGGTTTGGAGTCGGTATCTGGATTAAAAATCCCATGCCTCGACTGGGATCCGAACCCAGTACCTACTAGCCTGTATACCGATGGCCTAACCACGACGCCACCGAGACCGGTACCCATCGGACATAAGGCTGGTAGGTACAAGGTTCGCAGGCTGGTACCGTCTCTCACCCAGAGCGAGTTTTAACAACTCAGTGGGTAGGTGTACGGCCACTACAACCTCTTCTCTCTCACTAACCACTAACAACTAACTCACTGTCCTGGACAACCAGCCCAGATAGCTGAGGCGTGTGCCCAGGACAGCGTGCTTGAACCTTAATTGGATATAAGCACGAAAATAAGTTCAAATGAAATGAATATAGATTAGTAGGTCAACGCGTGTGTTGGTTGCCTTGTCACTTAGAATACCAATGCAAAAACAAAATAGATATTGTTCTTATTCAAATATATATTTTTATACTATTATTATTGTAATTATTAAAGTTATTTATAATTATTAAATTTTAACATCGCATTGTTTACGTTGTAGGGGCAAAGCTCAACATTCCTTTAGTGATCACAACTAGGATCATAGGTATATTGTTGGTCAGTGAATGAAAATATAGAAATGTATATCAAAGCATTAAATCTTGTCAATATATTCAATGACTGTAGGCTAAATAAACTGAGTTACCTTTGCGTTGTCGAGAACCCTATAGTTGTAGCCATGGACGTGCATTGGGTGGCCCGAGCCCTTGAAGTATTTTCCAATGTTGAACAAGATCAGTTCTACTACCTAAAAATAAGCATCATGATCATCATCAACATCATCATTATCATCATTTTATTATTATCATCACCGATAGAAAGTTTTGCTTTGTTTGATAACAACACTAGAGCACATTGATTGATTGGATGTCAAACATTTGCTAATTCAGACATATAGAGTCTAAGAGAGGAAACCCGCCACATCTTCCTTTTAGCAGCAAGGGATATTTTATAGGCACCATCCCACAGACATGACAGCACATACCACAATCTTTGGTATACCAGTCGTGATGCATTGGCTAGGACACCCAATATCTGCCGCAACAGAAGGAGTATCAAACGTAAATATAGTACGGTTGAGGCGAAGTTAGAATTTCTGTCTAGATTCCCACAACAAAATAAAGTTTGGTTTGTTTAACGACACCACTAGAACACATTGATTCATTAATAATCGGCTATTGGATGTCAAACATTTGATAATTTTGAAATATAGTCATCAGAGGAAACCCGCTAGATTTTTTCTAATGCAGCAAAGGATCTTTTATATGCACTTTCCCACAGTATGGATAGCACATACAACCGCCTTTGATATACCAGTCTTGGTGCACTGACTGGAACGAGAAATAACCTAATGGGAGATTGTCACAAAGATACTACGTGCAAGTGAGCCAGAGACGGGTTATAATTATCGATCATTAGGCCGTCCTTTAGGCCGTTCTTCTGTCCGTCCGTCCGTCCGTCTGTCTATGTGTATATTGTGCTGGACAAGATACTTACACACACAGGATCAATCGCCTTCAGTGGACTCGGACTGTGTCCAGTGGCTCATCAACAAGCCGCAACAGATCCATGTCCCAGTACCAGTAGTCCGTTTTTAATGTAGGGTTTTTTATGGTGAGACATACATATAAAAGAAAAGATAAAAAGCTATATAATTTTAAATAAATAAATACGTACAGAGGCAGTGATCAGTAAGACGTGTTGGAGTTGGTGATCGTAGACCGGTTACAGAACCACGACTATCTGGCTGTTTGTCTGTCTGTTCTCGTCTCTGTCTGTCAGTCTGTGTGTCTGTCCTTGTGTCTGTGTATATTTGTAGCATTTAGAGGCACGCGCAGCACGTGTGTACAGAGACAGAGATCAGTGAGACACGTGTCGGAGTCGGTGATCGGAGACCGGTTACAGAACCACGACTATCTCACTGTGTGTGTGTATACTTACAGCATGTAGAGGCACGTGAAGCACGTGTGTACAGAGACAGAGATCAGTGAGACACGTGTTGGAGTCGGTGATCGTAGACCGGTTACAGAACCACGACTGGTCCACGTCCTCGGGTTGAGACAGGATCGGTATTGGTGGCAAATCAAACGTGATCTTTTCAAGTGTTAAGGTCTTCTTTGAAATGTCTAAATCACATACCTGAATCCGATATATATATATATATATATATATAGTAAAACTCGGTTATTTCTACATATGCCTAACTGTAAATACATGTCCGTCGGCGATAGAAAGTGGTGTGGAGTGGGGGTGCGGAAAAGGTGTGAAAATATCCCTTGCACTCTACTTGCACCTCGTCTTACATGTGTAGTCGGTGATACTACTTTTCGAAGTATATTGACACACAATGAAAACGCAAAAACAACTTTTCATTGCAAATAACGACAAACTATTAATGAATTGATGGATAATGTAATATGACATTAATGACTGGTATTCATGAGATACATCCACATGGAAACATGGCCAGTTATCATCAGTAATCGAGTTGCTTTCGTAATCGAAAAGTTCAACCCGCCCATATCAAGGTCAGTATCTGGTGTGTCCACCATTGGCCCGTGAGCGTCTGCATCTGAGTCCAGCCGCTCTGAGTCGACGGATGACCGACATCGGATGAATATACTTTCCATGACGTCCTATCGTGTTGCTTGCTGTCAACGTCGCAGTTCTGAACCGGTCACGGAGGTGGTGTCGTTGAATCTGCCGATCTTGGCGTGGGGTCGTAACGGGACGTTGACCAGGTCGAGGTCGATCACGGACACTCCCGGTAATACACTGACGATTTGTTAATGTATGTCGGTTAATGTGTGATGGGCTTTAACCTATGTACAGTAGCTCGAGATATGGATACATGTTTAAAATGATATTTATGATGATTTGTCGGCTGATGAAAAATCGGTTAATGTATGATGGGCTTTAGACTATGTACAGTAGCTCGAGTCTCGGATACATTGTCCATCGTGGGTGTGAAATGCGCCTTCCTGCTGGGAAACGAAGGAACTGGATAGAGTTCCTTGTTATTGAAGATGGTGTTGTCGTTGTTGTTGTAATCCATACCTGAAAACGAAAGTGAAACTTGGATTTAACCAGTTGACTATGGGCATTCTTCAACTCGTGCTATTAGACTATGTACAGTAGCTCGAGTCTCGGATACATTGTCCATCGTCGGTGTGAAGTGAGCCTTCCTGCTGGGAAACGAAGGAACTGGATAGAGTTCCTTGTTATTGAAGATGGTGTTGTCGTTGTTGTTGTAATCCATACCTGAAAACGAAAGTGAAACTTGGATTTAACCAGTTGACTATGGGCATTCTTCAACTCGTGCTATTAGACTATGTACAGTAGCTCGAGTCTCGGATACATTGTCCATCGTCGGTGTGAAGTGAGCCTTCCTGCTGGGAAACGAAGGAACTGGATAGAGTTCCTTGTTATTGAAGATGGTGTTGTCGTTGTTGTTGTAATCCATACCTGAAAACGAAAGTGAAACTTGGATTTAACCAGTTGACTATGGGCATTCTCAACTCGTGCTATTAAGTTCTTCACTTCTAGCGACCTAACATGATACTAACATTGTGTTTGAGGATACTTTCACAATAGAGATAAAACAGAGGAAAGGCAATCAGAAATATGTCCACAGTCACAGTCAAAATATTCTCTACCCCGTACACCCCCCCCCCCCCAAATGCAAACAAACAAACAAACTACAGAAATAACAACAAAAGTACACACTCCATAAGACGACTAACTAGACTAAAAAAGGAACAAACAACAACAACAACAACACACACACAGAGACAAAGCAAACAACAAAATAACAGAAAAAGCAAAAAGTGGACTACTCTCATTTTTGCACATAACCAGCTTTCGAACTGTACCTAAATATAACTTGAAATCCACATTCTCGTCTGTGTAGTTGTTGGTTTGCCCGGCATGCCTTAAATCATGAACATTTATCCATGTGTGGTTGTAACCATACACTCCGCTTTCCGTTGATGGCTTCCAGTCCATTATTAAAGGGTTGAGCATCTGAGGAAAGAAAACAACACCAATACTTTATGTTAATTCGCCACCAACACATTAAATGGCTAAAGCTCTACAATGGACATCATACTAAAACATGAAACACTTGTTGGTTGGTTGAAGGCGATTTCATTTTCACCGATTTGAGTGACCTCTAGGTAGTGGCACACCAAATAGTATCAACATAAACCCAACTTTTCATCCCACAATTAATGCTAGCAGTCCTGCCATTGGTGATAACTGTAACCGTGTTTGTTATCATAGAATGCTGTTTCATCTGACCAGTACATTTCTGCTATTTAATTTGAACAAATGTCAATGTACCAGCTACTATTGTGCTTGAAACATGTGAGGGGTCTGAAAGGCTGTTAGGGTAAGTTACTGGAACAGGACGTGACAAAAACGTCCAATGCCAGACTCGTCAGGTTTTCGAAACGTTTACGACTGTGGATGTGGCTGAAAGACTGTTTGGACGAAGGGCTGGAATTGGACGCGACTAAAACTTACAATACCAGATTCGTGGACGTAGTCTGGATCCCCCGAGGGATCCTCATCCGGGGCTCCCTTATAGCGGAGTATGGCGTTCACAGTCAGACGGTCTCGACGACAATCACCGAGACCCACCAACTTCAACCAGTAATTACCTACAGACTGGTCAGCATTCAGGACGAAGTCATAGCGTTCACCTACAAATGAATAAGTAAGTAAATAAGTAAGTAAGTGAGTAAGTAACTAAATAAGTAAGTAAGTAAGTCAGTAAATATTTCTGTTACTTATACTGCTGTTACCGCCTTTTCCCGCTACTGCTATTGCTGCTGCTGCTACTACATGTACTACTACTACTACTACTACTACTACTACTACTACTACTATAAACAACTACTACTATAACTACTACTACTACTACTACTACTACTACTACTACTATAACTACTACTACTACTATAACTAGTACTACTACTACTGCTACTACTACTACTACTACTATTACTACTACTACTACTGCTACTATAACTACTACTACTATAACTACTACTACTACTACTACTACTACTACTACTACTATAACTACTACTACTACTAAATATTACTAATAACTACTACTACTCTTCCTGCCACTACTACATGATGCTACTACTACTACCACCACTGCTTCTCCTACTACTACTACTAAGTAGCTAAGTAGTAGTAGTAGTAGTTAAAAACCATTACAAACCAGCCATTATGCAAGAGAGAGAGAGAGAGAGAGAGAGAGAGAGAGAGAGAGAGAGAGAGAGAGAGAGAGAGAGAGAGAGAGAGAGAGAGGTGTACTAGAGATTGAGAAAGAAGAAAAAGGAGACGTACACGAAGAAAGGAGAGACAGAGATTGAGAAAGACCGGTAAATAGAAAAATATAGACAGAGAAATGTAGCCCTGTTATATCTACTAAACTCTGGATTCGCAAATGTCACTAAGATCAGTGGCGTGTTCAGAAAGCCGAGCGCTCGCGAACTATTTGACTGGTACCATCGCCTTATGTTTTCTGACAACCAATAGGCGATGTCTATTTTTGTGCTGGGATGTCGTTAAACATTCATTCATTCATTCATTCATTCATTCATTACCATCGTTTCTTATCGTATCACTTTATCTGACATTTGGCGCAAAAATCAGTCTAGCGAGTGACCGCGATCGCTCGCCCTCCTGAACAGCGCTCAGACTTGAATTAGAATGTAAAACAATGTACCCGGATGCATGATAAACGAATCCAGAACTCTTGGCTTCACTGGAGAACCGTCAGAGCCTATGACTATCAGTCTGTGTTTCTCGAATGAAATCATGAACGGACAGTTTCCCATGGCGCCTATGAACCGAAGACGATAACGTTGGCCTTTCTCCACTTTAAAGATCTCCAGAGGTGACCGCGCATGCGTTAGGTTGCTTTCTATGATGTTTCTCGTCGATACGTTGAAATATCGTCTCTTTCCGTTAATTAGACCGGAAATGACCTTGGCATCGTAGAGGTCGTGCATAAGGAACAGGTACTGGGACATCATAGTCTGGAACGTGGTCGACCAATCGTTGACCATGATGACGTGTTCAGAAAGGTCATGGTCGTACAGAGCTCCGTTTGGGTCAATGTCTTGAGGCTGGCGGACCACAAAGGCTCCATTAAGACCGTCTCCCAACTGTATACCCGTGTGAGAGTGGTACCAGTGGGTCCCGGCTGGAGATGCCGTGAAGTCATACCTGGAAGAATGCAGAGTCTTTATAACCGAATCCCAACACAGTGTTTAATCAGTTTAATTTTGATTGTCGCAATATAGAAACAAGAACGAAACAAGAATAATAAGGACAAGGTGTGCAATTTGAGAACAGATGATACTGGTGGTACTGTGGCTGCTGCTGCTTCTGCTGATGGTGACGATGATAATGATAATGATAATGGTTATACTGATTAGGATGATAATGATGGTTATGATAATTAAGATGATGATGATGATGATAGTTATGATAATGGTTATGATGATGATGATAATGGTGATGATGATGATGATGATGATGATGATGTTGATGATAATGCTTAAGGCCAATTAAAGTTCAAAAACACTACCCATGTGGGGGGGGGGGGGGGGGGTGTTGTGCTGCTAAGATAATATTTTACTTGAATTTTTCCTTCAGTCCGATAGGACACTGTGTGAGGTGGCCAACTCCGTCCGAGTATGGTGTCCCCACCTGGTGGATGCCGTGCCAGTGTATGCTAGTTGTCTCCCCATCATCCAGGTGGTTGGTAACCCAGACAACCACGCGATCATTCTCACAAACCTAAAGGATAAAAAAAAGAGATATACTGAAAAGAAACTACACTTTTTAAAGGGACATACCCTAGTTTTTAAAAACTAAGGCATATTTGATAACTGAAATCATACTTAACTTAGATTTTATTGTTTAGATTATCCATTTTCGCACATTCGAGAAGTGTTTTTGGTCATCCTGGTGTTTTTAATATCACAAAATGCATTTCTCATGTTTTTAAAAACGCACGTGCGTCTGAGAGGTAACAGTTATGGAGTCGAGTTGTAGTCTATTTTTAGAGGGTATTTCACCATTTCAAAGCTACAGACTCATGTTTCACTCAATTGTAACTTTATCCAAATGTGTTACAGGTTTGTAAATGAACTAAATTTAGTGTTAATTTCCATATTCATCATCCAGACTCCTCGTAATAAACGTGTGACGTGTAACTCAAATGTAGTAAGCTCGCCTAAGGTGCAATTTTTTCCCATTCCAACCGAATTGTAACACATTTCACAAAACGAAATTCTCAGTCGGAAATTGGAAGTAACATTGCCAATAAACAAAAACAAACCAAAACCCAAAACAAACAACATATTTGAAAGTGAACAGTTCAAGTTTGTTTTGTTTAACGACACCACTAGAGCACATTGGTTATTACTCATCGCTATTGGATGTCAAACATTTGGTTATTCTGACATATAGTCTTAGAGAGGAAACCCGCTACATTGTTCCATAAGTAGCACCATCCCACAGAGATGATAGCACATAACCCTGGCTGGAACGAGAAATAGCCCAATGGGCCCACCGATGGGGATCGATCCCCGACCGACCGCGCATCAAGCGAGCGCTTCACCACCGGGCTACGTCCTGCTACTGAAAGTGAACAGTTGCGAACGACAAACACAACATGTACCCGAAGATGTGGTCAACAAACCAATATTGTAGAAAACGACAAACACAACATGTACCCGAAGATGTGGTCAACAAACCAATATTGTAGAAAACGACAAACACAACATGTACCCGAAGATGTGGTCAACAAACCAATATTGTAGAAAACGACAAACACAACATGTACCCGAAGATGTGGTCAACAAACCAATATTGTAGAAAACGACAAACACAACATGTACCCGAAGATGTGGTCAACAAACCAATATTGTAGAAAACGACAAACACAACATGTACCCGAAGATGTGGTCAACAAACCAATATTGTAGAAAACGACAAACACAACATGTACCCGAAGATGTGGTCAACAAACGAATATTGTAGAAAACGAAAAACTTATTTGAAAATATTATCACAGATGCTTATAGTACTTGCTTTGAAATGTTTGAAAGACACCGAATATGTGTCATATTCGCCACTCTCAAGGAAACCCACGAGGATGTTGCCATCCCTGCACCACGATGAGAAAACAACACACGCAGGGGATTAATATGCACGTTGCTAATTCATAATGAATTAAAAAAAAAAAAACTCATCGGATATTGAAAAGTGTTTAATAGCTCGACTCCATCAAATTCAAGATCGATCTCCGTCGGTGGGCCCATTGGGCTATTTCTCGTTCCAGCCAGTGCATCAAAGTAAAGTAAAGTTTCTTTTATTTAACGACGCCACTAGAGCACATTGATTTTTTTTATCTTATCATCGGCTATTGGACGTCAAACATATGGTAATTCTGACACTGTTCTTTTCAGAGGAAACCCGCTGTTGCCACATAGGCTACTCTTTTACGACAGGCAACAAGGGATCTTTTATTTGCGCTTCCCACAGGCAGGATAGCACAAACCATGGCCTTTGTTGAACCAGTTATGGATCACTGGTCTGTGCAAGTGGTTTACATCTACCCATTGAGACTTGCGGAGCACTCAGTCAGGATTTGGAGTCGGTATCTGGATTAAAAATCCCATGCCTCGACTGGGATCCGAACCCAGTACCTACCAGCCTGTAGACCGATGGCCTAACCACGACGCCACTGAGGCCGGTCCCGTTTAAAGTTCCATTCTCTGGTTACAATATTATAACATCATGTACAAATGTGAAATACAACCTCAAAAGCACCTTTAAAAAAGTCGTGTGTGTTCGCTATGAACGGATATCGTCAAACGTATACGCTTGATTCTTCGCCTGTGCCGCCATAGCTCGGCAAAGCACAAACGACAGCCTGTTGTCAGTTTCAGTTAACACGTGCGTTTGCCGATTTCAAATTGTAGGGTTCGTCTCAAAAAATTAAAAAGAGAAATCTTGCGTTGTACGAAGAACGTTCGGTTGAGGATACGGTACTAGAGTCTTTAGTTAAAACCGGTTTGATCTTGATAACGTATTATCGACAGCCGTACCTTCCTATTTCAGAATTGATATTTTATAAAGTGTTTCTAGAAATTTTCAAAGTTTAGTTTGTATACTAGTAACACATTAATCATGTATATATTTTTAAAATAAAATATACTAAAGTAGACAATGAACGTTTTCACTTCTTAATTTTACGTGTTAAAATCGACAAATTCAAATAAATATTATTTCGTTTGGAAAGGGTAAAGTTGGTGTGTGTGTGTGTGTGTGTGTGTGTGTGTGTGTGTGTGTGTGTGTGTGTTTAACGACATCAAAGATAAAGCATATTGATTTAATAATCATCCGACCCCATACAACCGTAAATAAAATGTGTTGAGTGCGTCGTTAAATAAAACATATCCTATCCTTCCTTCCATCTACTGTTGGATGTCTAACATTTGGTAATTTTGACATATAATCTTAGAGAGGAATCGGGTGCATGTGCAGGGGGAGGGTATTGGAGGTCGAAACCCTTACTTGCCCAAACTTAAAAAAACCTGAAATGTATTTTTTGGGGGAGCATGGCCCCATATAAACGTCGCTTAACACAGTCTATAACCCCAACCCAGCTGAAATCCCTGCATACGCGCCTACATTTTTTTTAGCAAGGTATTGTTTATATGTACCATCCCACAGACAGGATATCACATACCATGGTCTTTTTGTATACCCACCGATGGGGATCGATCCTAGACTGACCGCGCATTTCCAAAAAACACCTTTTTAGGTCTAAGTAATGAATAAAAATAACATATAGTCTTGAAAAATGTTACGTAAATCGAACACAGTACCCTCTTCCTCTACCCCTAGAGCGTTACGTAATTAGTAACAGCCCCTTACATGTAACGCGTATGCCAACAGCTGGCCACTGTCAAAATTTCAAGGCAAATCCCCCACTCACCGACCCCTGGAAAGGCGTTGTACCATACCTCTATGGATATAAATATGTTTTGGAGATATGAGACGACCCCTCAATCAAGACAGTTAAATTTGTTCAAAAATTGCGAAATCTCTCGTGATCTCTTGTTGGGAAATTCTATACTTGTGATAAGCCAATGAAAACCGAGATCAGTACAAGGCCGTCAAAAGTGTTCCACTTTCAAAATCATGGCTTTGTTTTTGACCTGGATAAGCCAGCGTAGTGAAATCAATGCGGAGTGCGGCGTCATATATGCACCAAACGTAATTGGATTTTCTGTTCTATATGCTTAGATAATAAAACTATTCCTGGGAATGTAGTTTTAATACAAGTGGCATCTTTAACATGTGAATATATGGCCGTGTAATACAAATGACATCTTTAACATGTTAGATCTACGACCGATTAATAGAGGTGACATCTTTAACATGTTAAATCTATGGCCATTTAATACAGATGACATCTTTAACGTGTTAAATCCATGATCGTTTAATACAAGTGGTATCTTTAACATGTGAAAAATATGGCCGTGTAATACAAATGACATCTTTAACATATTAAATCTATGGCCGTTTAGTATAGATGACATCTTTAAATTGATTTGAGACCATATTATTTACTGTACAGAAACGTTTTTCTGCGAGTATATAAATATACAGACGCTTGTGCAGAGAATAGTGTAGATTGGGAGGGTCTAGTCTGTGGGGAGCGAATTTGTGTGGGGTTTTGTGTGTGTGTGTGTGTGTGGAATATTACACCCCCATGAAAATACATTACAAAAAATAATTTTGAAACAGGGTTGGAGATGGTTCACACAAGTGCCTGATATAACAATACATTGACCTTGCCCTTAGTTACCCCTTTGGAGCGGAACGTAGCCCAGTGGTAAAGTGCTTGCTTGATGCGCGGTCGATCTTAGATCGATCCCCGTTGGTGAGCCCATTGGGCTATTTCTCGTTCCAGCGACTGCACCTCGACTGGTATATTAGAGGCTGTGGCTATATGTCAAAACCATATATATATATATATATATATATATATATATATATATATATATATATATATATATATATATATATATATTTTTTTTTTATATAAATATTTTACATCCAATAGCCTATGGTTGGTAAATCAATGTGCTGTAGTGGTGTCTTTAAACAAAAACAAACTTCAACTTTAGTTACTCCTTTTGGATGTAACTAGAAACGTCCTTGAATAGGGAAATTCCGCAGACAAGTGGTGACGTTGTTTTTATATGCAGCCTCACGTTTCAAGCAGTGATACCATGGCACCAAAAAATCAAATTACATGTCAGACGAAATAGCACTTTATGACAACACGCCCTATCACGTAGGCCCTACTTCAGCAATGGCCAACATGGGAACTAAAGTTGGGGTACTTGGTACAGTGATGTGTCAAAGGGACAGTCCTGAATTTACAACCATTGTAAAATGTTTCCGACCAATAGAGCCTTTTTGATGACGTAACATACAAATCAAATACATTTTCTTATTTAAAATATCAGTGTCTGTATTTACAAGATGTGTGTTGTTGTCCTAATGCTTGTAATAAGCAAACTGGATTTTACCTCCCAATAATTTCATACGTACGAAAAAATATATATTACGAATTAAAGTAAAAACTGAGTGCTACAAACATTAGCATACGACCGCAAACACATTAGATATACAGACACAGGTATTCTAAACAAGAACATTTATTTAGTATGAAATAGTAGTCGCCAACAAGACTCTGTTATCGGAAACATCTTCCAATGGCTGCAAACTCAGGACAGTTCCTTTAAGGCTCTGTTATCGCAAACATCTTACAATGGCTGCAAACTCAGGACAGTCCCTTTAAAGACATGTAGTTTATATTATTAAGTTACCTTTAAAATCAAAGACTCTAGTTTTGAAACATTACGACATATTTTACACTATTAGAGCCATTTATGATAAATGAAATTAAGACATGATGTCATTATTTGTATTTTATTGTTAGTGGTCTGATGGTTGTGAACTAACCTCTATGGCCGGGTTAGTTGTTAGTGGTCTGATGGTTGTTAACTAACCTCTATGACATGGTTAGCTGTTAGTGGTATGATGGTTGTTAACTAACCTCTATGGCAGGGATAGTTGTTAGTTGTCTGATGGTTGTTAACTAACCTCTATGACCTGGTTAGCTGTTAGTGGTCTGATGGTTGTTAACTAACCTCTATGGCAGGGATAGTTGTTAGTGGTCTGATGGTTGTTAACTAACCTCTATGACCTGGTTAGCTGTTAGTGGTCTGATGGGTGTTAACTAACCTCTATGACCGGGTTAGCTGTTAGTGGTGTGATGGTTGTTAACTAACCTCTATGACCTGGTTAGCTGTTAGTGGTCTGATGGGTGTTAACTAACCTCTATGACCGGGTTAGCTGTTAGTGGTCTGATGGTTGTTAACTAACCTCTATGACCGGGTTAGCTGTTAGTTGTCTGATGGTTGTTAACTAACCTCTATGACCGGGTTAGCTGTTAGTGGTCTGATGGTTGTTAACTAACCTCTATGGCAGGATTAGTTGTTACTTGTCTAATGGTTGTTAACTAACCTCTATGGCAGGGTTAGCTGTTAGTGGTCTGATGGTTGTTAACTAACCTCTATGGCAGGGTTAGTTGTTTGATGGTTGTTAACTAAACTCTATGGCCGGGTTAGCTGTTAGTGGTTAGTGGTCTATTTGTTGTTAACTATCCTCTATGGCAGGCTTAGCTGTTAGTAGTCTGATGGTTGTTAACTATCCTCTATGTCAGGGTTACTTGTTAGTTGTTAGTGGTCTGATGGTTGTTAACTAACCTCTGTAGCAGGGTTAGTTGTTAGTGGTCTGATGGTTGGTAACTAACCTCTATGGCAGGGTTAGTTGTTAGTGGTCTGATGGTTGTTATCTAACCCCAATGACCGCGTTAGTTGTTAGTTGTTAGTGGTCTGATGGTTGCTAACTAACATTTATGGTCGGGTTAGTTGTTAGTGGTCTGATGGCTGTGAACTAACCTCTATGGCTGGGTTAGTAGTTAGTTGTTAGTGGTCTGATGGTTGTTAACTAACCTCTTTGGCCGGGTTAGCTGTTAGTGGTCTGATGGGTGTTAACTAACCTCTATGACCGGGTTAGTTGTTAGTGGTTAGTGGTCTGATGGTTGTTAACTAACCTCTATGGCAGGGTTAGCTGTTAATGGTCTGATGGTTGTTACCTAACCTCTATGGCAGGGTTAGTTGTTTGATGGTTGTTAAGTAACCTCTATTGCAGGGTTAGCTGTTAGTTGTCTGATGGTTGTTAACTAACCTCTGTGACAGGGTTAGTTGTTAGTGGTTAGTGGTCTGATGGGTGTTAACTAACCTCTATGGCAGGGTTAGCTGTTAGTGGTCTGATGGTTGTTAACTAACCTCTATGGCAGGGTTAGCTGTTAATGGTCTGATGGTTGTTAACTAACCTCTATGGGAGGGTTAGTTTTTTGATGGTTGTTAAGTAACCTCTATGGCAGGGTTAGCTTTTAGTTGTCTGATGGTTGTTAACTAACCTCTGTGGCAGGGTTAGTTGTTAGTGGTATGATGGTTGTTAACTAACCTCTATGGCAGGGTTAGTTGTTAGTGGTCTGATTGTTGTTATCTGACCCATATGACCGCGTTAGTTGTTAGTTGTTAGTGGTCTGATGGTTGTTAATTAACCTCTATGGCCGCGTTAGTTGTTAGTGGTTAGTGGTCTGATGGTTATTAACTAACCTCTATGGCCGGACCTGGCATCTGTCGGTTGACGGCGATCAGTGGCCGCATGAGTCCATCTGCAGCGACACAGTGCGGCCGTGAGCAGTCGGTCACGTTAAACGGACAAGCGTGACATGCCTGGAATTAAAATTCAAACAAGTAAAATTTCATCATCGATCATCGGTTATAATCGGCTGGCATCAACCGATCAACTTTCGATTACACAATCAGTTAGAAATATTTGAATATAAAAAGGATTTCTATAATAAAGATCATGCCCATATTGTTGTGTTCATTGAGATCTAAACACTATGCAATTGGACAGCAACTATGAATGTGTATTCTAGTCTGCATCCCTCTCCAAATGTTATTATATTCAGAATTCAGAAAGCAAATTCTCTTCAAACCATTCTCACCAGCTATACGTATTTGTTTTTGTGTATCTTGGCTGCTTTGTGGTAGTGCTGTACTTCATGCATTTTGATCTCATTTGCCAACATTACAAAGCAGATTGCATACATGTTGCCTGCGGTGAGCACAGAATCAAGCGAACTAGAAATGGCGGCAATACAGGACTATTCTATTTACCGACCAGAACAGGTTCTGCATCAACAAAGTTGATGGACATGTCAAAGTGATGCTAAGAAGAGGACTGTGTAATGGAGACCAGTTCTAAGAGTTAATGTTGGTAGAAGCTCCCAAATCATACATATCTGAACTCCACAAACATGTATTTAAGAAGAAAAAGACCCCCACCCACACATCATTATCATTTGCCCTAATTTAGGAACCGAACAAATGTGTGGCACATTACACCATCTTATCTTAATTTTAAATATATAAATAATTAAAAAACAGTAAGTAAGTAAATAAATAAATGAATGAATGAATGAATGAATGAATGAATGAATGAATGGATGAATGAATGAATACTGGTACCTTTGAGAGTGTGAGGTACCACTCCACGGTAAAGTTGTATTCACACGTCCTTGGTTTCTCGCCTTTAACACATTCCCGGTTACAAGGGTGGGGCACAGCCGCTGCAGAAATACATACAGGAATATATGTTAAAGTTTAAGTTTGGTTTGTTTAACGACACCACTAGACCACACTGATTTATTAATCATCGGCTATTGGATGTCAAACATGTGGTAATTTTGACATAGTCTTTGACATGAAACCCGCTTTATTTTGTTATTAGTAGCAATGGATCGTTAATATTCACCATCGCATAGCACATATCACAGCCTTTTGTTTATACCAGTCGTGGTGCACTGGCTGGAACGAGAAATAGCCCAGTGGGCCCACTGATGGGGATCGATCCCAGACAGACCGCGCATCTGGCGAACGCTTTACCACTGGGCTACGTCCCGCCCCAGAAAGATATATACAAATATATGTAATTAATATGACATTCAGTGCGTGCTTGGATCGTTGTGGATTTTGATAATTAATATGACATTCGGTGCGTGGTTGGATCGTTGTGGATTTTGGTAATTAATATGACATTCAGTGCGTGCTTGGATCGTTGTGGATTTTGGTAATTAATTTTTGATTATTTTTAACAATATAAAAATGCTGTTTGCAGCCCCCACATTCCCCCTTGTTATTGTGCTTAGAACGCTGGAATTTTTGTATTTCGACATCTGAACTTCACAAATTACACCCAAAACCTCTTCACTTAACTACGACCCACCTGACACAGGTACGGCGGAGAGCCAGAGAAATCCGAGAGAGAAGAACAAGTATCCATGTTGAGCTTACAAGTATCCATGTTGAGCTTAACTACGACCCACCTGACACGGGTACGGCGGAGAGCCAGAGAAATCCGAGAGAGAAGAGTGTACAAGTATCCATGTTGAGCTTAACTACGACCCACCTGACACGGGTACAGCGGAGAGCCAGAGAAATCCGAGAGAGAAGAGTGTACAAGTATCCATGTTGAGCTTAACTACGACCCACCTGACACGGGTACAGCGGAGAGCCAGAGAAATCCGAGAGAGAAGAGTGTACAAGTATCCATGTTGAGCTTAACTACGACCCACCTGACACAGGTACGGCGGAGAGCCAGAGAAATCCGAGAGAGAAGAGTGTACAAGTATCCATGTTGAGCTTAACTACGACCCACCTGACACGGTACGGCGGAGAGCCAGAGAAATCCGAGAGAGAAGAGTGTACAAGTATCCATGTTGAGCTTAACTACGACCCACCTGACACGGGTACGGCGGAGAGCCAGAGAAATCCGAGAGAGAAGAGTGTACAAGTATCCATGTTGAGCTTAACTACGACCCACCTGACACGGGTACGGCGGAGAGCCAGAGAAATCCGAGAGAGAAGAGTGTACAAGTATCCATGTTGAGCTTAACTACGACCCACCTGACACGGTACGAGAGCCAGAGAAATCCGAGAGAGAAGAGTGTACAAGTATCCATGTTGAGCTTAACTACGACCCACCTGACACGGGTACGGCGGAGAGCCAGAGAAATCCGAGAGAGAAGAGTGTACAAGTATCCATGTTGAGCTTAACTACGACCCACCTGACACAGGTACGGCGGAGAGCCAGAGAAATCCGAGAGAGAAGAGTGTACAAGTATCCATGTTGAGCTTAACTACGACCCACCTGACACGGGTACGGCGGAGAGCCAGAGAAATCCGAGAGAGAAGAGTGTACAAGTATCCATGTTGAGCTTAACTACGACCCACCTGACACGGGTACAGCGGAGAGCCAGAGAAATCCGAGAGAGAAGAGTGTACAAGTATCCATGTTGAGCTTAACTACGACCCACACTACAGACACCGAGAGAGAAGAGTGTACAAGTATCCATGTTGAGCTTAACTACGACCCACCTGACACGGAGCGGAGAGCCAGAGAAATCCGAGAGAGAAGAGTGTACAAGTATCCATGTTGAGCTTAACTACGACCCACCTGACACGGGTACGGCGGAGAGCCAGAGAAATCCGAGAGAGAAGAGTGTACAAGTATCCATGTTGAGCTTAACTACGACCCACCTGACACGGGTACGGCGGAGAGCCAGAGAAATCCGAGAGAGAAGAGTGTACAAGTATCCATGTTGAGCTTAACTACGACCCACCTGACACGGGTACGGCGGAGAGCCAGAGAAATCCGAGAGAGAAGAGTGTACAAGTATCCATGTTGAGCTTAACTACGACCCACCTGACACGGGTACGGCGGAGAGCCAGAGAAATCCGAGAGAGAAGAGTGTACAAGTATCCATGTTGAGCTTAACTACGACCCACCTGACACAGGTACGGCGGAGAGCCAGAGAAATCCGAGAGAGAAGAGTGTACAAGTATCCATGTTGAGCTTAACTACGACCCACCTGACACGGGTACGGCGGAGAGCCAGAGAAATCCGAGAGAGAAGAGTGTACAAGTATCCATGTTGAGCTTAACTACGACCCACCTGACACGGGTACGGCGGAGAGCCAGAGAAATCCGAGAGAGAAGAGTGTACAAGTATCCATGTTGAGCTTAACTACGACCCACCTGACACAGGTACGGCGGAGAGCCAGAGAAATCCGAGAGAGAAGAGTGTACAAGTATCCATGTTGAGCTTAACTACGACCCACCTGACACGGGTACGGCGGAGAGCCAGAGAAATCCGAGAGAGAAGAGTGTACAAGTATCCATGTTGAGCTTAACTACGACCCACCTGACACGGGTACGGCGGAGAGCCAGAGAAATCCGAGAGAGAAGAGTGTACAAGTATCCATGTTGAGCTTAACTACGACCCACCTGACACGGGTACGGCGGAGAGCCAGAGAAATCCGAGAGAGAAGAGTGTACAAGTATCCATGTTGAGCTTAACTACGACCCACCTGACACGGGTACGGCGGAGAGCCAGAGAAATCCGAGAGAGAAGAGTGTACAAGTATCCATGTTGAGCTTAACTACGACCCACCTGACACGGGTACGGCGGAGAGCCAGAGAAATCCGAGAGAGAAGAGTGTACAAGTATCCATGTTGAGCTTAACTACGACCCACCTGACACGGGTACGGCGGAGAGCCAGAGAAATCCGAGAGAGAAGAGTGTACAAGTATCCATGTTGAGCTTAACTACGACCCACCTGACACGGGTACGGCGGAGAGCCAGAGAAATCCGAGAGAGAAGAGTGTACAAGTATCCATGTTGAGCTTAACTACGACCCACCTGACACAGGTACGGCGGAGAGCCAGAGAAATCCGAGAGAGAAGAGTGTACAAGTATCCATGTTGAGCTTAACTACGACCCACCTGACACAGGTACAGCGGAGAGCCAGAGAAATCCGAGAGAGAAGAGTGTACAAGTATCCATGTTGAGCTTAACTACGACCCACCTGACACGGGTACAGCGGAGAGCCAGAGAAATCCGAGAGAGAAGAGTGTACAAGTATCCATGTTGAGCTTAACTACGACCCACCTGACACGGGTACGGCGGAGAGCCAGAGAAATCCGAGAGAGAAGAGTGTACAAGTATCCATGTTGAGCTTAACTACGACCCACCTGACACAGGTACGGCGGAGAGCCAGAGAAATCCGAGAGAGAAGAGTGTACAAGTATCCATGTTGAGCTTAACTACGACCCACCTGACACGGGTACAGCGGAGAGCCAGAGAAATCCGAGAGAGAAGAGTGTACAAGTATCCATGTTGAGCTTAACTACGACCCACCTGACACGGGTACGGCGGAGAGCCAGAGAAATCCGAGAGAGAAGAGTGTACAAGTATCCATGTTGAGCTTAACTACGACCCACCTGACACGGGTACGGCGGAGAGCCAGAGAAATCCGAGAGAGAAGAGTGTACAAGTATCCATGTTGAGCTTAACTACGACCCACCTGACACAGGTACGGCGGAGAGCCAGAGAAATCCGAGAGAGAAGAGTGTACAAGTATCCATGTTGAGCTTAACTACGACCCACCTGACACGGGTACAGCGGAGAGCCAGAGAAATCCGAGAGAGAAGAGTGTACAAGTATCCATGTTGAGCTTAACTACGACCCACCTGACACAGGTACGGCGGAGAGCCAGAGAAATCCGAGAGAGAAGAGTGTACAAGTATCCATGTTGAGCTTAACTACGACCCACCTGACACAGGTACAGCGGAGAGCCAGAGAAATCCGAGAGAGAAGAGTGTACAAGTATCCATGTTGAGCTTAACTACGACCCACCTGACACGGGTACAGCGGAGAGCCAGAGAAATCCGAGAGAGAAGAGTGTACAAGTATCCATGTTGAGCTTAACTACGACCCACCTGACACGGGTACGGCGGAGAGCCAGAGAAATCCGAGAGAGAAGAGTGTACAAGTATCCATGTTGAGCTTAACTACGACCCACCTGACACAGGTACGGCGGAGAGCCAGAGAAATCCGAGAGAGAAGAGTGTACAAGTATCCATGTTGAGCTTAACTACGACCCACCTGACACGGGTACAGCGGAGAGCCAGAGAAATCCGAGAGAGAAGAGTGTACAAGTATCCATGTTGAGCTTAACTACGACCCACCTGACACGGGTACGGTACGGCGGAGAGCCAGAGAAATCCGAGAGAGAAGAGTGTACAAGTATCCATGTTGAGCTTAACTACGACCCACCTGACACCTGACACAGGTACGGCGGAGAGCCAGAGAAATCCGAGAGAGAAGAGTGTACAAGTATCCATGTTGAGCTTAACTACGACCCACCTGACACGGGTACGGCGGAGAGCCAGAGAAATCCGAGAGAGAAGAGTGTACAAGTATCCATGTTGAGCTTAACTACGACCCACCTGACACAGGTACGGCGGAGAGCCAGAGAAATCCGAGAGAGAAGAGTGTACAAGTATCCATGTTGAGCTTAACTACGACCCACCTGACACGGGTACGGCGGAGAGCCAGAGAAATCCGAGAGAGAAGAGTGTACAAGTATCCATGTTGAGCTTAACTACGACCCACCTGACACGGGTACGGCGGAGAGCCAGAGAAATCCGAGAGAGAAGAGTGTACAAGTATCCATGTTGAGCTTAACTACGACCCACCTGACACGGGTACGGCGGAGAGCCAGAGAAATCCGAGAGAGAAGAGTGTACAAGTATCCATGTTGAGCTTAACTACGACCCACCTGACACGGGTACAGCGGAGAGCCAGAGAAATCCGAGAGAGAAGAGTGTACAAGTATCCATGTTGAG